>NW_024412377.1:62834854-62887392 GCF_014898765.1 Herpailurus yagouaroundi
GTTCAGAAAAAGTTAGTTCCAGGGGTGTCTGGGTGGCTCAGTCGGTTGAGTGTCCGACTCTTGATTTTGGCTCAGGTCATGATCCCAGGGTCATGGGATTAAGCCCCATGTCGGCCTCCCCGCTGAGCATGGAGCCTGCTTAGGATTTTCCCTCTGCCCCTCTCCCCCACTCATGCCCTCTCACTCTCCCAAATTAAAAAAAAAAAAAAAATGAAAAAAATGAAAAAAGAAGGAAAATGTTAGCTCTAGCACTTTCTCTCATTCTCTTCCTTCTTCTGAGTTCATCCTTCCCTACCTGTTCTGATGATATCTTCCTGGAGGTAATTATGGATTCTATAGGCAAATAATTCAATGCCTCCTATCTGGTACCCCACAGATAAGTTCAGGGATTCATTTGTGTCATTCAGTTTACATTTGTCAGTACCTCCAATGTAACTAGCATTGTTCTTGGAATAAAGACAAAAATATTACATGAAGGCGAAGGGCTGAGGAGCATCTAAGAGAAAGACATGAAGTTCCAAGGAACTGAAAAGAGAAAAACCTGTGTTTTCATGCCCCTACCATGTGCCAGGCATGGAGGTAGACAGCAGGATAAGGAGGTGGAAACGGGGGTCCCTGGGTGGCTTAGTCAGGTGAGCATTCCACTCTTAATTTAGGTTCAGGTCATGATCCCAGGGTCGTGGGATTGAGCCCCATGTCAGGCTCTGCGCTGAATGTGAAGTCTGCTTAAGATTCTTTTTCTGCCCCTCTCCCCATCCTCTCTCTCGCTTTCTCTCAAAAAAAAAAAAAAAAAAAAAAAAAGGAGGTGAAAATGGTACAGCCTGGGGATTTGGAGGGACCACAGTTCAAGGGTAGATAGACACATAGACCCAAATGATGATTGTGGGGCTCCACTGGAGGCTTGGATGTTATTGTCTCGGGAAAACTTTGGAAGACTTCCAAGAGAAGGCGACAGAGGAGCTGAGTGCAAAAGGGTGAGAATCCACCAGACGGATAAAGCCCGGAAGAACATTTTCAACTGAGGAATAGCCTATGTGAAGGCCCAGCCACATCAAAGAACACAGTGTTTGGGGAACACTTGGGCATCTCTTCAGAGGAAATGAAGTCGTTTCATTTAGCACAGGACCTGGCACGGAGTAGTGCTCCACAAAAGTTGGCCATTATTACGGTCAGATGGCCCCTGAACCTGTTCTCTGATGGTGAGTAGATAGTGCTAAGACTCACTGTAAAGAACCCCATTGGCTCCCAGGATGAAGGCAGGCTCAGGGGCAGAGCAGGGAGAGGAGGGAGAGGAGGGAGCTTCAAAAAGCGGCTGTCATGTAGGATAGGCCAAGGTTCATTTCTCACGTTAGGGCACCTGTGCAGTGTCCCTCCTCCCTGGGACTGAACATTCTGTTCCCTTCCCCAGGCAGAACCCCAAGAACGGGCAGGCTTAATGACCAGCGCTGGGCTAACAGGAAGATGGGCCACACTGGGCCCCAAGTCATCTGCCTGTCCTGATGAGCCAGGCCCTGGGGATTCCACAGGCCCCGGGGAGCGTTTAGAGAAGTACTCTGGGAGTCATCCGCCCTGTGTGGTCACTGCCTGTCAGGGCTGCGCAGGGCTGGCGGGGAAATGGGCAGATTGCGGCACTGTGCGTTGAGAACCAAGTGCTCAGACCCTGGAGCTATCTTCGCGAGTCTGTTACCAGAAGACAGTTACGTAATCGGTTTGCTCACATCCTCGACAATTGTGTATTGAGTGCCAACTGTATGCCAGGCACTGTTTCAAGCTCTGAGGGTACTGTGGGGAAAGACCCAGCATTCCCGCTTCAGGGAGTTGACGTTCTGGAAGAAAAATACGCACTAACGTCTTACCGCATTTATTTATTTTTTTATTTTATTATTATTTTTTTTAACATTTATTCATTCTTGAAAGACAGAGACAGAGCGTGAGCAGGGGAGGGCAGAGAGAGAGGGAGACACAGAATCCGAGGCAGGCTCCAGGCTCTGAGCTGTCAGCACAGGGCCCGACGCGGGGCTCGAACCCACGAACTGTGAGACCATGACCTGAGCCGAACTTGGCCACTCAACCGACTGAGCCACCCAGGTGCCCCTTTACCACATTTATTGAGGGTTTATTATAGGCGGAGTCCTGTACCATGCACTCAATAGGATTTCATTCGATCTCCTTAATTCATGAGACAAGTTTTATGTCTCATAACTGTTATCCCACTTTACAAACCACATTCTCCTTCTTGAGGAATCCACCTGCAGGGACCCTCGTCCCCAGATCTGCCCATTGTTACCTCTCAAAAGGGCGTGAGCTAAGGTGGGGTGCAAACGTTGACACCTAGCCTTACTCTGGGCTCACAGTGACCTAACGGGGCAGGAATGAGGGGCCCGGCATCTTCTGATAAAAGTCGAGTCCCGCCCGCCCAAACCACTCTCCTGAACTCTGAGAGCTTTCAAATGCTTTCAGAGCCTTGTAATAATGTCCTTTCCCAACACTCCTTAATCATCATTACTCTGGACTCAGGCATTTAATTGCTCATCTGTTTCTCCATTCCTTCATGAATAGAGTATTTCTTTCACGATTGCATCAGGGCAAGAGCCGCCTTTGACCAAATCGTGCCACAGGTGAGTCCCCCCACTGCCCCACTCCACTCACTCTATCACTCTGCACCCACGTGTGAGCCCTGCTGTGTGCCAGGTGCTTGGGTCAGGAGCCCCCAGGGATGCAGAGGAAGAAGCAGGCCTCTGTGGTGAGGGGTGATAGATAGGGGCCAGACCTCTGGGTCAGGCAGGGGAGCCCAGAGGTCATGTCACCTGGTGGAGGTGCCGGAATGCCACCTGTGTCTGGAAGGCCCAAAGTCACCTAGGGTCAGGGCTCTCTGGACAGGTGTACATGAAAAGAAATGTAACCTTTGTGGGGATCTGGATGCGACCAGGAGGGCACCGTAGGGTGTAGAGGGATAAAGGTGGCAGGCAGGAAAAGGGCTGGCAAAGAAACCAGAGTGGTTGAAAGGCAAACTCACAAAGGGGCTTCAGTGGTGGGTTAAAGGAAATGCTTCTCCCTCTTCAACAAGCAGAGATGAAACACAGCCATGGAAGTCAACTTCTATATTCCATCCGGTTCAAGAAATACTTCGTGAGCTTTCCTTATCTTCCAGGCCTTGTTCTGGGAAGGACGGAGATGAAAAAGCCGCACACAAAAATGCCTGCCCTCGCGGGGCTAGCATTCCGGCGGTGGGGGAGAGGGAGAGACAGCCAGGAAGCCAAGAAGCGAGTAACATGCATGGCACATCGGGTGGCACTAGGTGTGGTGGGAGCACAAAGCAGGGCAGGGGAATGGAGGGTGCTTGCGGCGGAGGGGGGTTGCCATTCCAAAGAGCACAGCCAGGAAGAGCCTCCATGAGAAGGCGACAGGAAGATGAGAGGCGGCACGGCTGACATTGGGGGGAGGGTGATCCAAGCACAGGGAACGGCAGTGCACAGGCTATGAGATGGAAGCATGCAGTTCTTGAGATAAGAACCGCAAAGGGGCCGGTGTGGCTGGAGAAACTTGACCGGAGAGGAAAGGGGGAAAGGGCGCTGGCAGGGCCTTCGCCCGTGAGCCCGGGGAGAGGGGGGCTGTGAGCACGGGAGAGGCATAATCATGCTGGCTGCCGAGCTGAACACAGACCCTCCTGGGGGCCCCTGGGGGACCACGTGAGAGGCTACCACAAGAGTCCGATAAATGCATTTTTAAAAAACCGGAAGGATGGGTGGATGGCAGGTCCTTCCATCAGCAGAAGCCATCCATGGACATAAGATCTCTTCAGCCTTCAAAAATGTGCCTGCTAACACCTGCAGCCTTTGGGTGAGATGGGATAGATGATCATGGGCTGACACAGCTGTCCAAGAGAGAGCATCGAATGGAAGAGTTAGGTCGCAGGAAAAAATGAGTAGAAGATAGATCAATCGGTCATTCGATAGATGATAGATACATAAAAAGAAAGGAGGAAGGAAGGAAGTAAAGGAAGGAGGGAGGCAGAGAGAAAACAGCAGAGACACACAGACGCGTTACCCAGGGTGGGAACTGGCCCCCCAGTGGCCCCGCCCCTGCACTGATGCTAGTCCCAGCATAGCCTGACCATCTCCCCCCCCCGCCCCCAAACCACAAACCCAATCCCAAAGTACGGCCAAGTGTCTGGATTTTGTTTTTAATTTTCTTTATTATGAACTATGTATGAAAAGTATACAACGGTCGGGTCTGCCGAATTGCCAGAACTGGAAGTCTCAAAATCAGACTTACTGCTGGTTAGCCACAGAGATGGAGGAAGGCAATGCATGGCACAGGGCTCTGGATGCTTCTGAAGACTCCACTGAAATAGCCCCGCCCCCTTCCCAAAGCCTCTCTCCCCACCTCTTCCCAACGCTCCACTGCCAGCACCACCTGTGAACGCTCCTCCCCGCTCTCCAAGCTCCCAGACTTCTTCCCTTTTTTTCTCCTTGCTCCTTCCGTTTTCCTGCCTGGCAAGACCAAAGCCAAGGGGGACTGAGCATTTGTCAACACAAGCAGCGGGCTGCGAGTCAAGCTGGGGCACTGCCGTCCTTCAATGTCCTGGGTCTCACCTGTACTCACAAGAAACTCCTTCCAGTGATTACTTCTGGACAGGCCTCAAGGCTTCGGCATATCATTTCATACCCTTTTGAACAATTTATTTCTTCTTTGCATGTACATAACTTTATATTTAAAAAAATAATGATATCCCACCCAGGCCCGTCTCTAACATCACAGGACCCAGAAAGAGAGAGCAAAAGGAGGCCTGTGACCACTGCCTACCCTCTCCTTCCCTCCCTGTCCTGGATCCAGCCTCTGGGTGGCTGTGGGGGGACGGCCCAGCGTGCATTTGCTCTGCCAACTCCCCCAGAGCCAAAAGCAAATTCTTGGTCTTCCCTTGCTAGGTAGGACCTGGAAAGAGGCCTGTGCCGGCTCTGGAAGTGAACTTGGGAATACGTAAGCAGGAGATGCACAGGTCCTGGGTGCCCAGAACATGTGAGGAGGTGTTAATACTGCCTCTACCCAACAGTAGGATTGCGAGCATCTTTCCCTTAAATTCCTCCGTACTGTCGGAACATTTAACATCTAGCAGAACATTTATGACCTTTATGTGGCCCCCAAATTACTCAGCCACATTTGAAGGAACCGAGGTTCCCATGTGCAGAATGGCACATGGGTGGAGGGCAGAGTGAGGGGGCGTGGCTGGGGCATCAGACAGATCTGTAGAGCACCCTGGATTTTGTCACTTCTTAGCTGAGGGCTTTGAACAAACCCACTGAAGCTCTCTGAGCTTCAGTTTCCTTGCCTGTAAAACGGGAATAGTCATGACCATTTTCTGGGTTATCGGAACGATTGGGTGGCCAGGCAAATGAGTGGCACAAAGATTTTTAAATGTTATTGTTACTATTTTTTAAATGTCAATCGATGCCAGGAATATTTCGATGATCCTTCTAGGGTGGTTTCAGCACACTTATTTCCTGGTCATAATCACTTCCTTTATCACCTCTTACGTCATCCTCAGCCTTTACCTCATTCACCCTCCCTACCCAGTCCCTCCCATTAGCCACATCACCACTCCCTGCCCCAGGCTTAGCCCACCCCGTACCCACAGTCCAGCCTTAGAGGAAAAGGACCAGCGGGCACACTTTCTCTTTTACCTCAAGCTGCGATTTTGACCTTTACCCTCTTCCTGACCCATATCGGACCCTCTTAGTCACCCCTGCAGAAGTAGTGTGAATGAGCTCAAATCTGTGTTTGAGATTTCATTCCTTTTTTTGTTTAAGGTTATCCATTTTGAGAGAGACAGAGACAGCACGAGTGGGTGCGGGGCAGAGAGAGGAGACAAAATCCCAAGCATGCTCATGCTGCCAGCGCAGAGCCCGTCGTGGGGCTTGAACTCACGAAACCGTGAGATCGTGACCTGAGCCAAAACCAGGACTCGGAAGCTTAATCAACTGAGCCACCCACGTGCCCCTAGATTTCATTTCTTAATCAGAGAGCCAGAGTGAGTGGAAATACAACTGGCTGGGGAGCCAGAGACTGGGATGAAAATCTTGTGTCTGTGCTTTGTGATTGTGGGTCTCTGAGGAGTCATTTCACCAATCTGAGTATCACTGCCCCCATTTATAAAGTGAAAGAATGATTCCTACCTAGCCGTTTTGTATCACAGATCACCAACAACACGTGGAAGACACTGAACAGGAATTTGGTCAGTGATGGCTATTAGGTGGAGCCCCAGATCATGCGGGGCCTTGAAAAGCAGATGAGTGAGTTTGAACGGCATGTTGAAGGTGGTAGGGAGCCATGGAAGGCTCTAAACCGGGGATGGCACTACCGGATGGTGGAGCTGAGATGTGGGCAGGCTTGCTCGGGCGGCAAGATGGAGAGAAGCAAGAGGCAGGGAGACCAGAGGACGGCCATGGGGCCTGTGCTCAGGCAGTAGCTGGGGAAGGGGGGACAGATTACAAAGCTGGCCTGGAGTCAGAATCCTCAAAGGGGGAGGTGTCCTCATTCTCCACTGTTGTCACCTAGAGGGTCAAGGAGCCCTCTGTCCAACATTGATCGTCTGGGTTTAACCCAGGGATGAGAGTGGGGGTGGGGAGCAGAGTGGCAGGAGGAGGGAAAATGTGAGAGGAAGAGAAGGTGAAACAGAAAACAGAAATCTTGACTTTTGCTGTTCGATTTTTCAAACCCTGATTTCAGCTAGAAAAATCAATACCTAACGAAGACTCTTGATTTCGGCTCAGGTCATGATCCCAGGGTCGTGGGCTCAAGGCCCACGTCCGGCTCTGCGCTGACAGGGCAGAGTCTGCTTGGTATTCAATTTCTCCCTGGCTGTCTGCCCCTCCCCCACTCGTGTGTGCACGCACACACGCACGCACACTCTCTCTCTCAAAATAAATAAATAAACATTAAAAAAAAAAAAAGAAATAATAACAGCTAGCTTTCACTGAGCTCTTCCTGGGTGCCAGGCTCTGTGTTAGGTGATTTACTATATTATCTCATTAAGTCATCACAATCAACCCATGAAGGAGGTATCATCATCATTTCCATTTTAGAGATGAGGAACATAGGTGCAGCAAGGTGAAGGAAGGATATAGGCTACGATGAGGGACAGCAAGGATTGGGATTCAAGGTGGTCACACTCCAAACTCCAAGTTCTTGGAGGAAAACTAAACATCCCACGAGACTCGAGAAAACTGAAGACCAGAAGTCTGAGGTGTCCGGTGATAGTGAGATAGTCACTCTTCCCTACTGATACTCAGTAAGTTAATGAAAAGCTGATGTAATATGATATAAGTGGAAAAAGCACATTATATATAGTGTGATGTAGAATATGTGTATTTAAAAAATTTTTTTTCTTAATGTTTTTCTTTATTTTTGAGACAGAGAGAGACAGAGCATGAGCAGGGGAGGGGCGGAGACAGAGGGAGACACAGAATCCAAAGCAGGCTCCAGGCTCTGAGCCATCAGCACAGAGCCCGATGCGGGGCTCGAACTCACAGACTGTGAGATCGTGACCTGAGCCGAAGTCGGACGCTCAACCGACTGAGCCACCCAGGCGCCCCTAGAATATGTGTATTGTACATACATACAAAAACGTGTTAGAACACATGGACTCAAGATACTATCTATAGAAGCAACCGCAAATCTAAGATACCTACGAGATCAAGGCCTTTTTAGGAAAATTACAAAATTTTATTAAATGGCATCCGAGAAAACCTAAATACGTGAAGACGCATACCATGTTCATGGGGAGGAAGGCAGTTCTCCTCAGTGTCCTAACACTATTTCAGTCAAAAGCCCAACTCAGTTTTTCTTATAATCTTTAGCAAGCTGAAGGTTCAGCATATATGGAAGACCAAAGGGCCAAGAAAGGTTAAGACACTCTCAAAGCAGAATTCTGGGCAAGGCATTAGCCCGTCACATACCAAAACTTATGATAGAGGAAACGCATTTTCAACAGTATTAAACTGATACAGGGATTGACAAATAGACTAATGAAACAGAAGAAAAGGCTCTAATAGAGGGATCCACATGTATCAGAAAACCTGATTTCTGATAGAGGATGCCCTAAAGACCAACGAGGTGGGGAACCCTTATTCCATAAATAAGGCTGTGAAAACTGGCTCTCCAAATGGGGAGAACAATACCCCTTAGTATACAAAAAATTACTTCCAGGTGGGTCAAGGCCTTAACTGTGAACGAAAAACCTCAAAAACTTTTAAAAGAATTATTCAGCCACAGAAAAGAAGGAAATCCTGCCATTTGCCACAACATGGATGGACCTGAGGGCACTATGCTAAGTGAAATAAGTCAGACAGAGAAAGAATACTTTACTGTATGATCTCATTTGTATGCAGAATCTAAAAAAAAATTGAACTCATAGAAATAAAAAATGGATTGTGGTTACCGATGGCTGAGGGTGGAGGAAATGGGATGTTGGTCGAAAGGTACAAACTTCGGTCATGAGATAAATTCGTTCTGAAGATCTAACTGCAGCATGGTGACTTTATTTACAATACTGCATTGTATACTTGAAATTTACCAAAGTGGATCTTGAATGTCCTTGCCACACACACACACACACACACACACACACACGCAAATGGTAACTATGTAAGGGGAGGGATGCATTAACTAACCACACTGCGGTAATCATTTCACAATAGGTATGTGTATCAAATCATCACGTCATATACCTTAGACTTACCCAATGTCGTCAATGATATCTCCATAAAGCTGGGAGAAAGAAACCTCTCAGAATAAAATAAAGAATATCTTTATGATCTCTGGGAGAGACAGATTTCTTAAGCAAAATATAGAAAATGAAACCACAAAGAAACAGGTTGATACATCCAACTGATTAAAATAATTTCTGTTCGTCGAAAGGCATCCCAAGAGATGAGATGACACGTGATAAATTTGGGGAAGATATTTGTAACACGTAGTCAACAAATGATTAGTATATAAAATAGATAAAGTCCTACAAATTCATAAAACTAAAACAATCTGAAAGGGAAATGAGGAAAAGACTTAAACAGGTATTCTACATAAGAGGAAACAATTACGGCCAAGAAACCTATGACAAGGTACTTCATCTTGTTATTACTCATAAAGATGCAAAATAAAACCACATTGTCATTTCACACCCATCAAACCAGTGAAAATTGTAAGTGTGACAATATTACGTATTAGGATAGAGAGCAGCTAGATAGAAGGATCACCTACCCTTGGTGTCAGGTGTGTGAACCATACTGATGCCATCTTGGACAAATCCGCCATGATGACCGGTCTAAGACCTGAAGCTTTTTTGAACACCAGCATCCCCCACCTCCCCACACACATACGCACATTCTTTCTTTTTGTCTAACCACGCCCTTAAATACACCCTTGGGACATAACATCCTTGATCTGCTCAGGAGATAAGACTACCAGCACTGTGCTCTCCAGTCTGTAGGCTGTAAAAGCAGGTCTTGCAGGAGGTGGGGTCACGGAGATCTCCTCCTCTTCCAGCTGCCCAAGAGAGATCTCCTCCTCTTCCAGCTGCCCAAGACACACCCAAGGCATACTTCTGTCTGTAAGTCCCCTTAATAAACCACTTCTCCTCAGGCTGGGCTTGTCAGTTTTTTTCTTTGATCTTATGTCTCCTTTAGAGGTCGTTTTCATATAGCTCCTTTACACAGAACAACAGTGTACGTTGGGACTGTTGCACTGAAAAATAACACACATATATCTTATGACCCAGAAATTTCATTCTTAATTATATTAATAGAAAAACTCTTACACATGTGCACCAGGATATATGTATTAGAGTAGTCATAACTGTGTTGTTTATTCAAAATCCTGAAACCAGGGTGCCTGGGTTTCTCAGTCAGTTAAGTGTCTGACTCTTGTTTTGGCTCAGGTCCTGTTCTCACGGTTTCATGAGTTCGAGCCCCACATTGGCTCTGTGCTGGCAGCTTGGAGCCTGCTTGGGATTCTCTCTACCTCATTGTCTGTCCCTCCCTGCTCGTGCTATCTCTGTCTCTAAATAAACTTTCCGGGGTGCCTGGGTGGCGCAGTCGGTTAAGCGTCCGACTTCAGCCAGGTCACGATCTCGCCAGCCGTGAGTTCGAGCCCCGCGTCAGGCTCTGGGCTGATGGCTCGGAGCTTGGAGCCTGTTTCTGATTCTGTGTCTCCCACTCTCTCTGCCCCTCCCCCGTTCATGCTCTGTCTCTCTCTGTCCCAAAAATAAATAAAAAACGTTGAAAAAAAATTTTTTAATAAAAATTAAAAAAAATAAATAAACTTTCCAGTTCCATCCACGTTGCTACAAAATAAGTCAGGCAGAGAAAGACAGATACCATATGTTTTTACTCATAGGTGGATCCTGAGAAAGTCAGCAGAAGACCAGGAGGGAGAGGAAGGGAGAAAAGAAAAAGTTGCAGAGAGGGAGGGAGGCAGATCATAAGAGACTCTTCAATACTGAGAATAAACTGAGGGTTGATGGGAGGTGGGGGGTGGAGGGGAAGTAGCTGATGGGCATTGAGGAGTGCACCTGTTGGGAGGAGCACTGAGTGTTATATGGAAACCAATTTGACAATAAGTTTCATATTAAAATAAATAAATAAATAAATAAATAAACATCAAGGTGGACACAAAATTAAATGTCCCATTGTTGCATCCACACGACTCCTGAAACAGAATGCTACGGGCACCAGTGACAGTCACAACAAAGTTTATTACAATGAGAGGCAAGGCCGACCGATCGGGACCAACACTCTTGACAAGAGTGCGGCCGCGAACAGCCGGGGTACAGAGTTTTTATAACCGATCACATCGTTTTATCATCACCTGGGAACAGAACAAAGAAACAGGTTCCAGATGAGTTAGAAACAGTTGCCTAATGAGGTGTTTACTTTAGACTTTCTGCCTCTAAGTTGCAACCAGTGGATCTCCTTGACCCTGCCTCTGATGCTCTTTTCTTTGAACTTTTGTTTCCTTAATTGGTGAAGCCTAATTTACAAGGGTATGAGGCGTAGTTTACCAGAGCAAAGCAAGGCTGTTATCTCTTAACCTTCAGTGTCAACACAAAGCTGTTATTTTTCAAGCTAAGCATTAGCCCTACACTACAATTTAACCCTTACACCATCAAAAATAAATAAATAAACTGAAAAAAAAAATCCCAAAACCACTTCACATCCACATTAGGATGGCTATTATTGAAACACCAAAAAAAAAAAAAAACCCAAAAAACAAAAAAAACCACACAAACAAAAACAAAAACAAAAAAATCCCAGAAAAACCCAAGAATAAATGTTGACAAACATATGGAGAAATTGGAACCCTTGAGCATTGCTGATAAGAATGTAAAATGGTACAGCTGCTGTGGAAAACAATAAGGCAGTTTCTCTAAAATGAAAAATAAATTAACATATGATCCAACGATTTCACTTATGTACCTGAAAGCATTGAAAGTAGAGACTCAAACAGATATTTGTACACCCAGGTTCAGAACAGCATTAAGAGGTGAAAGGTTGAAACAATACCGGAGTGTCCATCAATACATGAATGGATAAACAAAAGTTGGTATATACATACAATGGAATATTATTTATCTTTTTAAAAAGGAAGGAGGGGTGCCTGGGTGGCTCAGTAGGTTGAGCATCCGACTTCGGCTCAGGTCATGATCTCACGGTTTGTGAGTTCGAGCCCTGCATCGGGCTCTGTGCTGACAGCTCAGAGCCTGGAACCTGCTTCGGTTTCTGTGTGTCCCTCGCTCTCTGCCCCTCCCCCACTCACACTGTCTCTCAAAAAAGAAAAATGTTAAAAAAACATTGTTTTTAAAAGGAAGGAAATTCCAGCACATGCTTCAATATGCATGAAACTTGAGGATATTATGCTAAGTAAAATAAACTAGTCACTAAATGACAAAGACTTTCCATTTAAATGAGGTACCTAAAGTAGCCAAACTTACAACAGCAGAAATTAGAATGGTGGTTGTCAAGGGTTAGGGGGAGGAGAAAAGGGGAAATTATTGTTTAATGGGTACAATGTTTCAGCCCGGAAAGATGAAAAAATGCTAGAGGAGGGCGGTGGTGACGGTTGCATAACAATGTGAATGTACTTAATGCCACTGAACAGGACGCTTAAAAAATGGCTAAAATGGTAAATTTTGTGTTTATCTAGGTTTTACCACAATAAAAATAGATCTTTAATCATTTTCTTTAATAAAAAAAAAACATTTTAAAGATGAAAAAGAAAACCTGGAAACCATCCACGCGTTGATCAGCAGGAGAATGGATACATAAGTCGGAGCGCAATATACACATGCAATGTAGTACCTCAAGCAGTGACCGTGAATAATCTACGCCTGCTTACAGCTACGTGGATGAATCTCACAAACATAATAAATGAAAGGGGCAAGTTGCAAAAGAATACACTCCAATTATATAGTTTAAAACATTACATCGTTTGGGGACACCATGTACAGAGAGTAAAACTATTAAGAAAAACAAAGGAATAGGGCATCTGGGTGGCTTAGTTGGTTGAGTGTCCGATTTCAGCTCAGGTCATGATCTCATGGTTCGTGAGTTCGAGCCCCACATCCGGCTCTCTGCTGTCAGTCTGTCCCGCAGAGCCCGCTTCAAATCCTCTGTCCCCCTCTCTCTGCCCCGCCCTCACTTGCACTCTTCCCCAAATCAATAAATATTAAAAGGAAAAGAACAGAAAAGAATGACTCACACAAAACTCAAGATGATGGCTACCTCTGGGTGGATTGAGAGGGAGGGGCATGTAGAGATTTCTAAGATATTGGTGATGGTCTATTTCCTAAGCTGGGTGATGGATACATGGATATTCATTCTACAATTCTTCAAGTTACACATCTGTGTTATATACTCTTTTGGTGTGCATATACCTATACACAGAAAATATAAAAAAAAAACACAACTTTTTTTTAACCTAAACATAAAAAAAAAAAAAAACAACGCTGGAAGAACTCTACACATGATGTTGTCTCAGTGGGGAGGCTATTTTACTTTTTGTTTTCCTGTATTTTTAAAAATATTCTTTCATACTTTGATAGTGAAAGAGGAATTAAATGATATTAGGGGCATCTGGGTGGCTCAGTCGATTGAACGTCGGGATCTCACGGTTGGTGAGTTTGAGCTGCGCATCTGGCTCACTGTTATCAGCGCAGAGCCTGCTTCAAATCATCTGTCCCCCTCTTTCTCTGCCCCTCTGCGCGTGCTCTCTCTCAGAAATAAAATAAACATTAAAAGAAAGAAAAAAAAATTATATTAAGAAAAAAAGAAGAGAGATTTTCCCTCAGATTTGTGCAGAGAAAAGGGAAATGAGGGGACATGGGTGAAAGCTTTGGGCTTCCCTTGACTCTAGTGGTAGCAGAAGATGCCATTAAAATTTTGAGGCGAAATGCTAATTCAGAGATAATGAGTTTCCACTGCAGTTGAGGTAGGAAATGGTTCCTCCAAAAGTGAACTCCCCAGTCCCTCTTCTCAGGAAATCCCTGCCAGTTTCAAGAGTGGGCAGAGGGTTTTGTTGCCCTTTTGAAACAAGGGACATAATCAAGAAGACGAAGCCACGGGGCTCAACCAGCGCTTGTCAGCATTGATTTCATATGAAAATTTTGGCGCGCATCCCCTTTCAGCAGATGAAAGAGAAGAAAAAGAGGAACAGCCCAGAGCTAAGAGAAATAGTTGAGCTGGAAGATGGTTTGAGAAAATAGGGCCCAACCAGTCACCATATATCTGGATAGTATTAGCTGCCATTTGGTAAAGTTAATTCCAGACACGTTGGGATTCTCCTTCCACACTATCGTCTTATGTATCTCCTTTCTCTCTCGTATCATCACTGAAAGCTCAACACACGACACCAGACTCCACTGTTCACTGTTTTGAGGCAGGCATGTCTTTCACAGACATATAGGCGGCACTCACCACGAGTACAGGGCTTGTCTGGGGCCTGGAGATACAGATGAATGAGACAGGGACCCTCACTTCGAGGAGCTCACCCTCAAGAGTGGGAGGCAGATATAATGGCAGTTAGAATGGGATGGAAAATGTTTTGAAGCCCGTAAGTACAAAGCATTGTGGGCCACAGCACAGAGGAGGAACATCGAACCCAGCCTGGGGGTAACCAAGACTCTATCAAGTTGCAAAGGATTTGTAGGGATGCATAAAGGATGAGTAAAGGAGGCAAAGAGGGGTTAAGGTGAAGAGCAGGTCCAGGCACCTGGGTGGCTCAGCAGGTTAAGTGCCCAGCTCAGGTCACGATCTCACAGTTCATGAGCCCTGCGTCAGGCTCTGCACTGACAGCTCAGAGCTTAGGGTCTGCTTCAGATTCTGTGTCTCCCTCCCTCTCTGCCCTTCCCCTGCTCATTCTCTGTCTCTCTCTCTCTCTCTCTCTCTCTCTCTCTCTCTCTCAAAAATAAATAAACATTAAAACCATATGGGCAAGGAAGTGGGGGAGAAATAATGGTGCGGCATGAAGGCAAGCTTCAGTGGTTTATTTTTTCTGGAGTGCGATTTTGTGATATAAGAAACAGGTATTTGGTCTTCATCCTATTTCTAACACAGAGCTTCTAAAACCCTTAGACTCTCCTACAAGATAAGCACAATAAGGTTGTCTTTTATTATTCACAATGATCCCCTTCCAACCACACCTGAGTTTGCATTACTGAGGTGACTTTTGGAAAGCCCCTAAGGATGGTTCCCCTTTGCCAGGGGAACCAACAACTTCTTTGGCAGGGTTGTGATTTAGCCCCTCCACCAACTTCAGGAAGGGGAGAAGGGCTGGGGATTGGGTTCAATCACCAATGGCAATGACTTGATCAATCATACCTATGTAATGAAGCCTCCATAAAAGCCCAAAGGGACACAGGGTTTGGAGACCTTGCATGTCGGTAAACATGTGGAGGTGCTCGGAGAGTGGCAGCTCGTCACCCCTTCTTACATACCTTACCCTACGTACTTTATCTGGCTATCTGTATCCTTTACGATATTCTTTATAATAAACTGGTAAATGTAAGTAAGTAAACATCTGAGTTCTGTGAGACTACCTAGCAAATAATTTAACCCAAGGAAGAGGTCTCAGGAACCTCTCATTTATAGCTGGTCACTCAGAAGCACAGATGACAACCTGGACTTGAGGAGGGCACCTGAAGCGGGGCAGTCTTGCGGGGTTGAGTCCTTAATCCATGAGATCTGGTGCTATCTCCAGGTAGATAGTGCCAGAATTTAGTTAATTGCTTGGAGGTGCTGGAGAACACATTCCGAATGGAGCATTGACCAAGGGAGGCTGGGGAATTTATAAGGAGCCCTGTCTAGAAGATCTTGTCTTACCAGGTTGGGGGACTTAGACCCAGCCCCGGGTACCGGGCAACCATGGAGGTATTTTAACAGGAAAGAGAGGTGGCCAATTTGTCCCATGCATTATGATCAATCTCCTTTAAATGGCCCATTTGATGATGTCATAAGCCAAAAGAAACATGTACAAACCACAAGCAGATTAGGTAAAGGGCAGGTAGAGTTCAAATTTGGAAAGACATGTCCACGTCTGAGTCCTGCTTCACTACTCACCGGCTGTGGTGAGTCACTTATGTCCTCTGAGCCACTGTGTGATCACCTGTAGTGGGGCTGATGTGATCACCCAATAACACACTATGAGCTCAAGTGTAGATCTGTATTTGCCTGAAAAAAAAAATCTCTCAGATAAGTTATTGATCCAAAGATTAAAAGGCAGATTAATATGTATGACAGCATTAATCTGAAAAGAGAAAGAAAATATATATGTGTGAAAAATGCAGAGAAAAAAGTTGGAAGGATTCACACCAAATTAAAACACAGCTTACCTCTGGGGAGGCAGAGGAAAGTCATGACTGGAGCTAGAGATCAAAGGGGGTCTTTGCCCTATCTGTCAAGTTTTCGTTTTCACCTGGAAAATGTATTCCTACACTATTCGTGTATTTAAAAATTAATTTTTAAATAACCTGACAAAAAAACCCTGACAGACAATAGATTTTTCAGTCAACATTCTCTCCCTTCTGCTTATTTTCATAGGGAGATTTGGGGTCTTTCCAGTTCCATTTCCTAATTCACCCTAATTCCAATCATAGTTGGAAGGCGGTCATACTCATTTAACAAATATTTGTAGAAGACTTTTTCCAATGGGGTCAGCGGGCTTCTTGCAAGTGGGTTAAAGGTCTCTCTTGGCCAATCTCTGACCCCAAGGTCTCCCCTGGAAGCTGCCTGAGGAACTGAACTTGTTCCTCAGTCGGGCCCCTGAGGATTGCTCCTCCTTCCTGGCCTCAGAGCTCTTGGCTGGGAAAGCGGAGCGATGTCTGTGGCTGTTTTCTACCCACAGAAAGGCTGGGGTCACTACTGGCCACCAAAAAGCCCTGTCCAGTGAAGAAAACCTTTAGCAGTGGTCACCTCTGCTGGGGAGTGGAGGGACAAGAGAGACTTCACTCTCCATTGTGGACCCTTTTTCCTATTTGACTATCTGTTTTCCATATGTTACGTTTTAAATTAGGTAATTACTATTCCTTTAATTGATTAGTACATGAAAACAAAAGAAATCACAAAAGCGAATTCTATTTTAATAACTCTGATTTAGACCAGGTGAGATTTCTTGATAAATATATGACTTGGGGGGTGGGCAGGGCAGAAAGAGGTCATTTGATGGGGTGACTCTTCTGGAGAGGAGGGTCCAACTGTCATCAACACCCAGAACACCCAAACACTTCCTAGGGCTCAGTCAGGATTTCTTGAATTTAACTCGGTAGGAAGCCATGTCTAGGGTCTGCTAAAAATGTACTTGTTTTGGGAAGGAGGAAAAAAAACGGAGGAAACTCACAGAGCAAGGAGGGACCTTGGGTGTTCTGACAGATCTCCTCCCCTCACTGATATGTCCATGAGACCAGACTGGGGATGAAACTTGAGATCAAGCTAGAACCAGATTGTAAGTAATAGGGGCTCCAGAGGTACCTGAGTGGCTCAGCTGGTTAAGTGGCTGACTCTGGATCTCAGTTCAGGTCTTGATCTCAGAGTTGTGAGTTCAAGCCCCACTTTGAGCTAGTGGATGTGGAGCGTACTTAAAAAACAAAATAGGGGCACCTGGGTGGCTCAGTCGGTTAAGTGTCCGACTTCGGCTCAGGTCATGATCTCACCGTCAGTGAGTTCGAGCCCCGCGTCAGGCTCTGTGCTGACAGCTCCGAGCCTGGAGCCTGTTTCAGATCCTGTGTCTCCCTCTCTCTCTGACCCTCCCCCATTCATGCTCTGTCTCTCTCTGTCTCAAAAATAAAACATTAAAAAAAATTAAAAAAAAATTAAAAAACAAAATAGTGGGGGCTCTGATATGACCACAAGATAACTACTTGACCCTCCCAACTATCCTGTGAAGTGGGTGCTCTGTCCATTTTGCAGGGGAGGAAACTGAGGCTATAGCAGAGAATGAGACAACCTCATGGTGACAGACAGGAATCAACGGAACTAGGTCTACAATTCTGCTCTCTGACCCCAAAGCTTTCTCTTGCACCTTTGACCTCACCTCATGCTATGCAACTCTTGGGGTCACAGTGAGCCAGCTTTTCATTTGGACTTTTTCCATTTGCAGGCACCTTGGAAACTGTTTGGATTTGGCTGGGAACCCCTAGAACGTATTATTATTGGACTTCTGTATATTTATCACTATTTATGGGATGCTAAACACGTGTGTGAAGGGAGTTCCCGTCCTGTTCACTGGTGCATCATCAACTTGCGAATGAATGAGAAAATGACCTCTATTCCTCCAAGATCTCCCCCCTTTACACAAAAAGAAGTTAAGGCTCTGAGAGCTGAAGGGACTTACTTTGGTTACATGGCAGTCACACCCAGGCCTCCCGTTTCTATTTCCTCCTCAGAGTCAAGTTTGGTTTGACACCCCGCCAATCACCAGCTCACCCTGAGGAAGCATAGCACAGTCATCAGCTGGGAGAACAGACCCACTTGCCCCAGGTTGGACGTCAGCACTGTCAACACATGGTGACGCCCACACACTGTGACACACACACACATGCTTGGGCCACACAGAAGCCTCCCCAGTCTCCCCACGGCCAACCAAGGAGCCGGAATGGAGGGAGGAGCCCGCGGGGAAGGGGGGCACAGTTGAGTCTCTGGCCGCGGAGGCCCCGCTCCACCCCAAGCCACCCCACAGACAACGGAGGAAAGGGTCCAGGTGAGTGTCAGGTGAGAAACATGGTGGAGGCGAGCAGGTGGCACTGAGTCATGTAGCTCGTGGAGACGACTGCTGGCGGCAGAAGTTAGCACTGTCTGGGGGAGACTCAGACATGTGACCTGCACAGCCCTTGAAAAGTGCGGATGAAACGCCGCACCCTAGGCTGACCAGAGGTCCACCATCTGTGTGAGACAAAGGCCCCCTTCCTGCATGAACCTAATGCCACTACCTTTGCATTCATTCTCCCTAGAGGTCTCAGAGTGGAAGGGTGTGAGCCAACTGCAATTTTATTGACATAATACACGTGCCTGATTCTATGCTAAATCCTGGCCCTATATCAAGGCATTTAATATGATATAAACGCTACACAGTTTACCAATGAGCAGACTGGGGCACAGAATGGTTCAGTAACCTACTCACGGTCACACAGCCGGGATAATAGGCTAGCACAATCCAAAGCCCTCTGGGTCATAAGCCCCACAGAGCAGGAGCTCAGTGAGTAGTTAATGTGCCAAGGAGAAAAAGGTCAGGCAGGTGGATCTCAAGAAAGAGGCAAGACTGAACCACACTCGCAAGAGAAATTAGGTCCACCTAGATTTATCTGGATTCAGAGACAGAGTGAGGACTCATGAAAAAGGAAAAAGGTGGGACTCAGAAAAAGAGGATCCAAAGAATTGAGATTTCCTCGTGTGTACTGAAAAGCTAGAAGGTTATCTGCCAGGGGCTCATGACCAAGTAGTTTCCTGCATAGCTGTGGGGAGCACCTGGGCACTTAATATAAAATGGAAACCCTGAGCACACTGCACCCACGTATCCTTCTACCAAATATGCACCTGTGTGAGATACAGAGCTTGGTGGGGGCGCCTGGGTGGCTCAGTCGGTTGGGCGTCCGGCTTCAGCTCAGGTCATGATCTCGCGGTCCGTGAGTTCGAGTCCCGCGTCGGGCCCTGTGCTGACAGCTCAGAGCCTGGAGCGCGCTTCGGATTCTGTGTCTCTGCCCCTCGCCTGCTCATGCTCTGTTTCTCTCACTCTCAAAAATGAATAAGTGTTTAAAAAATAAAAAAAAAAAAAGATACAGAGGTGGGTGCTGGGGCAAGAGATATATCGCCCCCTCCACATATATGGTTACTTGTTCATCTAACATTCCCTGATCCCTGTAGAAGAAACCCGATGATTTAGCCTCCCAGGCCCTTCCCATCTTTGTCAACGCTGCCCTAATGTTTCTTTAGGAAGTCACCCTTCTCCCATCTAATTCTACGTGTGTAGGGTGGGGCTGACTGCACTCCAGGCACTAGCGGCTGGTATTCACACACCATTCTCCTCGAGCCACTGGTCAGGGCTGGGGCCTAAGCCAGGCCCTCGTGGGTCAGCCCAGGAGACCTCCCTGGAGGTGTCAGGAGCCTGGTCATCATTATCTACTGAACTTGCTGAGCAGGAAAATGTTAACCTGGAGCGACAGATGGACATTTGCCACCACAAAGGGAAAGTTTACCTTGAAATGAAGCCAGAAGAAAAAAGATGAGCCCGGAATGGAGAAAGCGATTCCTGAGGCGATTGTTGAAGTGCCTAGATCCAACTGTGCCTGAAACCCAAATCTACCTCTGGACTTTATCCCCCCCGAGACGGTGTGCATTGATTTGAGATGATATCTTTCACCTTCAACCGAAAGAGTTCAGACCAAGTCATCCGTATAGGTGAGCTCAGGGGCCCCTTCCCGGCCTCCCAGGACCTCTGGTGCTGCCCACACCACAGGATTTACCACACTAAGATGCCTCCACACAAGAAATTAGTGCCCCTGACCCGGGTTTTTTACAGTGGTACCACATTTTTGGTCACCTCCTCCCTAACTTCTTGAAAGCAGGGATGTGTCATGTTCATCCAAAAGTCCCGTCACAAAGAGGTATTCAGTGAATGACTTACAATGAATGAATGTCCTCCGGTGAGGAGACTTTAATAGAGACTCTGTTTGTCCAGAGGCCTAAGTTACCCTCAAGACCTCTCTGAGCTGACAAAAGATTATTATTTCTTAATCTCTCTCTATCCAGACCACATCTGAACCAGCCACACCCATGGAACACAAACCAGTCTCTCATTACAGAAAAGGAAATCTGACCCAGCTATTCCCCTGCTTAAAACACCTTTCAGTGTCGTGTTCGGCAGGAGGCGGTGGAGGCAGTGAGCATTTGGATCCAGGGAACATTCCACATTATAGTACACTCGTCTGTTTATTGATTGTTTTAGCAAGCATTTAATTAGCACCTACTGTGTACTAGGCACATGTTACTTCATCTTCACAGCAAGGTTTTAGGACCATGTATTTGTTCCGCTTTATAACAAACCACCCCACACCTGGTAGTTTAGAGCAACAAACATTTTGTTATCTCACAAGATCCAAGCAGAACTCGGCTGGATACCTCTGGGTCAAGGTCTCTCGCGAGGTCACAATCGAGCTGTCCACCAGGGCCGCAGTCATCTCAAGGCTTGGCTGAGGCTGCAGAATCCATTCCCGAGCTCACACACAAGGTTTTGGTCAAGCCTCAGGAGGTTCACGCTTGGCCCTCTCACACTCGGCCTAACTCACACAGGCTTCTCCACAGGGCTGCCTTACAACATGGCTGCTGGCTCACCCCGGGCTGCTGATGTGAGTGACAGCAAGAGTGCCCAAGACAGAAGCCGCAATCTCCTTATACTTCGTCTTAGGAGTAACATGCCATTACTCCTGCCACATTCTGTTCATTAGAAGTGAGTCAGTAAATCCAGTTTACAGTCTAAGAAAGGGGATTGCACAAGGATATGAATACCAGGGGGTGGATTGATTCGGGTGGCGAGTTTAGAGGCTTCCTGACACAGATGAGGTGTTATTAGCCTTCATTTCATACTCAGACGCCCAGCTAGTTAGGCAATGTGTCCAGGTCGCTCAGCCAGAGTGCTGACTGATCGGTTGGGGTGAGGCGAAGGAAGGCAGGGAGAAGGTGCTGGTAGAAAAACAAATGGGGATAGAGTCTATATTAATTGTACCACCATGGAACTGATTACCTACAACTTTGTGGCTTAAAAGAAACGTTTATTATCTCACATCCTTCCAGGAATTCAAAGGCAGCTTGGCTGGGTGGCTCTGATTCAGGGTCTCTCATGAGGCTGTAGTTAAGCTGTGGGCCAGAACTGAAGCTTTGAAGATTTGACTGGGGCTAAGGATCCACTTCCGGGATGGCTCACTCCCACGGCTGTTGATGGAAGGCCTCAGTTTCTGGCCGCATGGACCCCTCTATAACAGTGCCTGAGTACCTTTGCAACACAGACGCTGGATTCCTCCAGAATAAGTGATTCAAGAGAGCCTGAGCGGAAGCCTCAATGCCCTTTATGACTTTGTCTCAGGAGTCATACACTGTCATTTCTGCAATGTCCTGTTGGTTACCCAAGTCTGTCCTACTTGTTGTGAGAGGTGATTACACAAGGGCATGGGAACATCAGTGAGGACCATTGGAGGCTGGCTATCATAGAGTCCTACAGGATTAGTAATCCAAAAACTCGGTTTTTATTAAGTCACTCCTCTGGTCCAAGAGACCCAGAGCTTTCCCACATACTGCAGCACAGTCGGACTTCCTTAGCCTTATCTCCCACTATCTTTTGGGTGGATGGATCACCTGGGACTGGCAGCCTGGTCTGCTTACAGACCCCAACAGTCTCCACAGAGATCCTCGTGGATGTGCTCCCCTCCCCAGCCCCTCTGTTCTGTGGGAAAGCCTACTTCCCTGGGAAGCCTCCATCCAGCCTTTGACACAGAGGCATTGCACCCCTACCGCGTGCAGGCTCTGGCTGGATGCTGGGATACAAGAATGAACAAACGGACATCCGTGCTCCCCGGAGAGCTTCCAGTCAAGATGGGGAGGTTGACATTGGCCAATTAACGATAATGTAATCACAAATTGTGACACGGTTTCCCCAGGAAAACTACTGGTGCCATGCAAATGTATAGTGGAGAAGAACCTGGATGGATTCTATATATAATATTTGAGCTGCCAAGTTTAACTAGTCTGAGGCAGGTGCATCAGCATTAGGTTCAGGTGTAAGCAGCTGAAAATCCAAAATAAAGGTGGCTTATATAAGATAGATGTTTATATCTCGCTTAGACATCCGGGGAGGTGTTTAAGGACAGGTACTGTGCCACTCAGTGACAGGGACTCAGGCTCCTTCTATCCTGTTGCTCTGTTCTGCATGACCTTCTTCACGTGGTCCATGATGGTGGCATCCATATTCTGGGCAGCTATGTGGAAAAAGTGAGACAGAGGATAATATACACCAAGTATCCCTGAAGCTGCCATAGATGCTTCCCCTTACATATCAATGGTCAGAACTTAGTCACAAGGCCACACCTAGGTGCAAGGGGAGCTGAAAAATGCAACTTTCATTCTGAGAACCCATGTGCCCAGCCAAAAATTGGAGCTCCATCACCATGCAAAAATAGCAACGATAGTCAACCCCACTTTGCATTATTCTGTACCAGGCACTGTCCTAAGTCCTTGACATATGTCAACTCATTTCCTTTTTTTATGTTTTTAATTTTTTAATGCTTATTTATTTATTTAATGTTCATTTATTTTTGAGACAGAGAGACAGAGCACAAGTGAGGGAGGGACAGAGAGAGAGGGAGACACAGAATCCGAAGCAGGCTCCAGGCTCTGAGCTGTCAGCACAGAGTCTTGTGTGGGGCTTGAACTCACGAACCGCGAGACCATGACCCGAGCCAAAGTCAGATGCTCAACTGACTGAGCCACCCAGGCACCCCTTTCTTTTCTTCTTCTTCTTCTTTTTTTAATTAAAAAAAAAATTGTATCAGCTCATTTTACCCTCCTAACAAATCTGTGAAGAAGTTACTACTATTGTCCCCATTTTATGGATGGGGAAACTGAGAGACAGATGTAAAATAACTCAGTAAGTGGACATGTTGGAACATGAGCCCATGAGGTGTGGCTCCAGAGTCTGGGCTCTGTCCACATGGCTAACAGTCCTGAAGAAAGGGAGAACAGACATTGGGAGACATTGCCCCTATAAACAGGGTGGAAGACAAAGAAGAAAGTGCTCCAGGCAAAAGGAATAGCCAATGTAAACCTCGCCCCAGTCTGCTTGCGGGGAGCAAGGTCTTTATAGCAGTGCCTCTGAAACTTAAATGTGCCAACAAATCTCTTGGAGATCATGCTTTTAAATGCAACCTGATTCAATAGGTTGGGGCTGAGGCCCCACAAACAGTGGTCTGGGCCCCGTGGCAGGCCACTCAAGGCCCCTTCACCTTTCTTGTTACCCCAGACTTCCAGTTCAGGCTGATGTCCTTCTCTCACTTCAAGGCGCCAGGCCACTTGTAGAAGGAAAGAAAGAAAGAAAAGAAAGAAAGAAAGAGAGAAAGAAAGAAAGAAAGAAAGAAAGAAGAGAGAAAGAAAGAAAGGAAGAAAGAAAGAAAGAGAGAAAGAAAGAAAGAAAGAAAGAAAGAAAGAAAAGAGAGAAAGAAAGGAAGAAAGAGAGAGAGAAAGAAAGAAGGAAAGAAAGAAAGAAAGAAAGAAAAAGGAAGGAAGGAAGGAAGAAAGAAAGGTAATGCTGGAGGTCAGAGGGAGGAAGAGGTAACTGGTCAGGCCATAGTGTATGCTCCAGGTAAGATTTTGGTTCACCCCCCACCCATAGTGCTGTCACAGTGCATTCTGAATCCTCCCAGAGGAACCAGGTACCATGATTTACCTCTTTTTATAGATGAGGAAACTGCCCTCTGGTCCTGCTTTTAGAACACGAGCCCCCACCTTCCTCCCCTGGGATTTTTCAAGCCCTATGACTGAAACCTTGGAGGTGGGGCCAGCAATAGAACCCCAGGGGAAGTTCGGAATTAGTTTCCTTTACACCAGTCTTGTGTTACCTCAACTATCAACTCTTCTAATCCACCAATCCTGGAAGGAGGTGCTGATTACGTGTGAATTTTGCAGGATGAAATTGAGGCTCAGAGAGGTCTGCCCTGGGCCAGGTCACAGACTTGGGCAGGCCTCGCTCTGCCTGAGACAACCAGCATGTCCTGTATGGACCTGGCTCACAGCCCGCTCTCAATGAATACCGTTGGAATGAACCATAAACAGAAGGTGCAGACAGAGGCAGCTATCTGGTCCACCACAGTCACTTCGAGTGATTGAGCCCATATCATGTGCCAGGCACTGCACTAAGCCAGTCTCCCAACTTTCTTATCTGACCCCCAGGAAAATGCCCCTAAATGCCATCAGTCTCTTTGTGCATACGTGGAAAGGGTGGGGGCTCAGAGATGCCAAGTATCTTTCCCAGAGAGGTACAGCAGGGAAATAGATGGTGGGTTCACTTTATAAATCTAGGATTGCCTTATCTCCTGTCACAGAGCTAGACGCTGTGCGCGACCCAAATCTGGATCATTCATTCAATTTAATCCTTACAACTCAAGGAAACCGTTTTACAAATGCAACAGGGCTCTGAGAGGCTGAGGTTTGCCCGAGGCCACAGAGAGAAAGTGAAGGAAAACACAGTGGGGGCTTCGAAGGAAGAAATGCGTCTCTGTGGGTTCCCTGCCCCGGCCCCAAAAGGTCGGCCCTTCCCCCTACGCGCCCGCGGGCCCCTTTAACCGGGCGGCGGAAGGGGCGGCGGGGGGCGGCGGACAGCGCCCAATGGGCTGCGCGGAGCGTCACTTCCCGGCGGCGGGAGGCGAGCGGCGGGTGTCTGGGGCGGTGGGCGGCCCGCGGGGGCGGGGCGGCCGGAGGAGGCGTTGGCAGCGGGCTGGGACCCACGCGGCGCCGCGGCCCACCTGGCCTGCAGCGCTCCCACCCCCGGCAGCGGCGGCACGATGCCCTTTGACTTCAGGAGGTGAGTGTGGCGACCGCGGACACAGGGGGTGCCCGGGCACGACGCGGACCCCTCTTGCCGGCACGCAGAAGCGGTCCCCAGCCCTGTGCATGCCTCGGCAGGCCCTCGGGGACCTGGGGCGGGACCCCTGCAGCACACAAAGCCGGCCGGAACCGCGGAGGGCCCCCCGGTGCAGCGGCTGGCAAAGCCATCCACCTCCGGGCCGCCCATCCCTCGCCTCCGCCGAGCCCCCTCCTCAGCCTGGCCCCACACCACTCAAACGCGCATCTCCACCCCCATTCTGGGAAACAAGATTAACTCCCTACCCCCGATGGGAACAAACGAGCCCTCCCCCTCCTGCCGTCCGTCGGTGGAGTCTTTTCGTGGCCCCTACCCCTGCTGACAGGTGCGTCCTGGGCACCTCCAGTGAGTCCACAGGGGTCTGCAGCCCCATACCGTCTGGCAGCAGCTGGAGGGCTTTAGGTTTCCATAGTCTGAGGCTGCCCCAGCCTGGGCAACACAGGAGGCCTCTGCCAGTCCGGGTCCTGTTCTCTGGGTATGGGGGCACCATGGGAAGGGGAGGAGGCCAGGAGTCATGGGCAGGGCTCCCCAGAGGGCCCAGCCTGGTCTGGCCTGGGTTTTCTGCAGTCACTACAATGGGTTCTTTGTAGGGTCCAGCTGCCTCATGGTCCACGTTGTGCTGGGTTAGGCCTTCTGGAAGCCTGCCTCGGAAGAGGTCTCCAACCAGGCTTTCCCTTGAGGTATGGAGCCCCAGGGAATGCCCTGGCCTGAGGCAGACACACTTTGGGGGGTTTGGCCAGGAAAATGGCAGGACTTTAGTGTAGGAGAAGAGCTGGATTAGAATCCTGGCTCTGCTCCCTCCACTGAGCAGCTCCGTATATTCTAGAAGTTAGGGGCAAAGGCTCTGGATTCAGACCTCCCCTTGGCTCTGTGGTGGGATAACTTGGGCAAATGTCTGAACCCTCTCAGTATCTCTAAAATTTACCACCTGCAGACCGGGGCTAAAATAAGGTCCTCACCTGCGAGGACTGAATGCATGAGAAAGCGCTTAAGTCAGAGCCTGCTGTAGGGTTTAGAGCCCAGAAGGAGGATGTTAGTAGATGAGGATCTTCTCCATGAGGTCATTTCTTCATCCACAAATAGGGATTCTAATGCCTCACAGGAGGGAACTTTCCCTCCTCACCTGCCCTTTCCCTCCCTACAGGTGTGAGTGAAATCAGGGTAAAGTGACAGCCTTCCCAGAAGGAAAAGCCTGGCGGTGACCCTTATGCATTGGCTGTTGTGGTACTCTAGCCTGTCCTGGGCACCGATGCCATCTAGAAAACATCTGCCAGCTTCCTGCCCCTTCCATGAAGCCTAGAGGTTCGCACTAGGGTCTCAGACAAATGCTTGCAGACTCAGGGCGGTTTCAAACAAAGAAAGTCCCTCTGATGGAATTCAGGGTCAGTCCTTTGATAATAAAGATTCCTGACCTTCCCCCCCCCCCCCACACCCTCCCCCGTCCCCATGTGATTTTAGTAGGTTCAGGTGATTTTGACTTTGTTGGATAAATCACTGCTTTTGGTCACTTAATCCTGTCACTCTGTACCTAGCCCCTTATCTTAAAAGAAGGAAGTTGAGGCTCCAGGTTGAGGGTCTTGCCTTGGACCTCATGACAACTAGCCTGAAGGGTGGGCCAGGGTCCCAGGTCACTAACAGCTTCTGACCTGAGTTGCCCCTTGAGTTGGAGATTTGGAGTGCCCTGGTGCCACGGGGACCCCAGCTAAATGAGGTGTTGTAATAAGTTTTCTTGATGGCTTGGGCTTACCACAGAATGTTGAGAATAGATTTCACCACTTTGCATTTGCACTTTGGAGGACAAGACATTTCTGCCTAGCAACCCGCACTTTTTAAGATCCATTAACTCCAGGGCTCAGTTTCTAAGGAAGGTTCCACCACCCCACATACCTTCTTCCTCTTCAGTGTTCATCAGATGTTTACCGTGCTCAGCCCTCTGCCACGTGGCCCACAGTACAGAGCTGGGTGACATGTGGCCGTGCCCTCTCAACACTGGAGAGGAGAGGAGGGCATCGTGGGGCCCAGGAGTGGGGGCATGTATGAACCAGCATGCTTGGGGCATCTACCCCTGTATAGGCACTGCAAGGTCCAGACTTGATGTCTGTTCCCTTGTCACCTGTGAGAGGGAGTTTTCATCTTCATTTTAAATCAAAGGAAAGGGAGGCTGCCAGGTAGAAGCTGTTTGCCCAGGGCCATATACTGGTGAGCTGGTGGAGTTGGGATTTGCACTCTGGGCTATTAGCTCCAAAGCCTTAGCTCTGGGAGAAAAGGGAGTGCTTGGAGGATCCCACAGCCCTGTTAGATCTCTTAAGAACTGTGGGGGAGTAGAAAGGGGCCCTGTGATTGGACCCCCTCTCCCAGTTCAAGGCCTGGAAGAAATCCAGGCTTCCTGCCTGTTGTGGTGCCTTAAAACCAACCAGAATCCGGAAGAGGCTGGGGGGGAATGGCAGTCTCCTGCCCTTTCTTATCAGTACTCTTGTTTTCTTATTGCATGTGGGACCTTGCACAACTTACCTCCTGTGTATTCTGTCTGTGAAATGGGCATGAGAACAATATCCGTTGTTGAGAGGATTAAATGAGTCAATGTGTGTAAAGCATTTAGACACAGAGTAAGCACCCAATAAATTTTGGCCGCTATTTTCATCATTTGTGTTATTTCATGTAAGCACCTATATGTCCTAACGCTGTATAATTCACTTAATTATTATGCTTATTCTCTTTCTCCCTGCCATTAAAATATGAGCTCCTTAGGGCAAAGATTTTTATCTGTTTTATTCCCTGTTGTAACTCCAGTGCCTGGAACAGCACCTGGGCCAAACTCATCCTTGGAAATGCCTCTCAGAGTCTGTCAAGGAAGCCAAAGACATGGTGTACTTTGATATGTCAACTCTTCCTTTACTAGGCAGATTTTGAGCTATTGGTGGAGAATTTTCTCCCCCTTCCTTCCTTGAATTGGCTCTAAATTGGTTTTGGGGGTTGGGAGAGGAGGGATCCTGGGACTGCAAAGATTATTTGATTATTTGTGTTTGCTTTGCTCCTGGTGAATTGTTTCATTAATCGCTGGCCCGTTGCTGTTGTGGAACTGGCCTTGTGGACCCAGATCCGTGGGCGTTGGCTCTGACCATACCCAGTTCCGGCTGGCAGGGGTCAGCTCAGTCTTGGGTGGGGGTGGAAGGCAGTTCCTGCAGCCCAGGCCCGGACGAGCCTGAGCACTGCTTTCTGAGAGGCAGAGGTGGCCACTTTCCCACAGTGGAGGCCCCCAAGTTGAAACCCCAAGACCTGGGTATGCTGCTGCCCTGTCACTGACCAGCTATGCCGTGGGCCGGTTTACCTTCTCAGAGCCTCCGTTTCTTCATTTTAAAGACAAGTAACCTTCACTGCCTCACCTGGTAGTGTAGACGTAGGGGCAAACGAAGTATCCCTGCAAGGTAGGGCCAGCTACATAATTTGTGGGACCCTGTGCAAAATGAAAATGGCATAACCTCTTGTTGGAAACGTATTGAGAATTTCAGGACAGCCACAGCAGAACATTAAAATAAGCGTGGACCCCTGGGAGCGTGGGATCCTATGTGACTGTGTAGGTCACACGCCCATGATGCCAGCCAGCCCTGCTGCGGTGCCTTGGTTTGGCCTCCATTGCCTCCTACCTTGGCATCCCTCCAGGAGACCCCAGACTTCCTCAGGAACCCTGAATGAGCTTCCCAAAGTTGACCTTTTTTTTTTTTTTTTTTTTTTTTTTACAGTGAGCTTTCCACAGTTAACCTGATTTTCTCATGTCCTGGTTTCAACCTTCAAACAAGGCCCGTTGCTCTGAGGATCAAGTATGAATTCCTTAGCTCCTCATGTGGCTTTGTCTGAGTGGGGCCCTGCAGACCCTGAGCCCTCCTCACTCCCCATACCAAGCTGAGCCCCAGCCGCCACAGGGGGCTCTGAGCACGTAGTTAACACTCAGCACATAGCAGTTATCATGAGTGTCTGTATCTTTATCCTGCCTCATTCCAGAAATTACTCGAGGAAACTGACAGAAACATACTTTACATCAATTTTTAAAGAATATAAATGGGCCGGGGTGCCTGGCTGGCTCAGTCTGTGAAGCCTCTGACTCTTGGTTTAGGCTCAGGTCATGATCTCACAGTTCGTGAGTTCCAGCCTGGCGTCGGGCTCTGTGCTGACAGTGTGGAGCCTTCTTGGAATTCTGTCTCCCACTCTCCCTGCCCCTGTCCCGCTCACGGGCATGCTCGCTCTCTCTCTCTCTCTCTCTGTCTCTCTCTCAAAAGTAAATAAAAAGGATACACACAAACACACACACACACACACACACACACACACACACACACACACGGGCTTAAAAATGAGGTCAAAAGGGAAATGATTAGACCGGAGAAAAAACGATGTGAAAATCAAGCCAGTGTTTTGTGTTTATGGAGCCATTCCTAGTGCCTGACACTGTTGTAAGGATCTTATGTGCATCCACTCATTTGATCCCACAGCACCCCTACAAGGCAGACCCTGTTGTTGTCCCACTTTACAGCTAAGCCACTTGAGGTGCAGCAGAGTTCAGGAACAATGTGGGTCAGCAGAAGACGCTCGGGGTGGAATGCTGCCGTCTGGCTCCAGAGCCCCACTTGTATGCTGTAGGCTCCTCTCTCAAGCTTTTCCCCTTCCGTTCACCAAGTGCAGAGAGAATGGATATCTCCTTTAACTGGATTCATTGGGTTTCTCATCTCTAATTCTTTCCCTACAGTGCTTATTAAAAAGCTTAAAGTCACTAGCTTGCCCCCCCCCCCCCCCCCCCCCCTTTTTTTTTTTTACCAGCCTCATTTGGTCTGACACCTGATTTGGAAATTGTCTTTAAAGATGCCAGTTAAAGGGTCTTGCCCTAACTTAGAGCATCTCACTCTGGAGGGTCCAGATTTTCCCACTTTGGCCACTGGGGCTTTAAAGCATAGAACGTCAGTTTACCTGCTCACCTGGACATAGGCTAATATGGAAAAATCTGTCCTCTCAAGGCAGTTTGGATTCCTATGATACCTAATGTCTTGAGACGGGGCTTTAGCCAGCTGTGGCCTCGTTAAGTGCCACTTCCCATCCGGTAAGCCTTTCACGTTTTGTCTTGGAGTTGCTGCTGGGCTGTTTTCATCAGGCATTAGAGGGGCAGGCAGGGCGTGAGGAGGGCATTTGGGGTGATGCTCACCTCTGCCTCAGTGATCCTCGACACTGGCTCTGCATTAGAACCACTGGCAGAGTTTAAAACAATTCCCCAACTCAGGCTACACTTCAGACCCAATAATCAGGATCTGAGGGGGAGGGGCCCAGGATTTGTATAGTTTAAAGACCCTCACATGATTCCAGCGCACAACCGAGACTAGGAAAATTGCTCAAAATCGGAGAACTAGTGGGGAGCAGGGCCAAGAGCTGTAGGGCAGCCAGAGGGTGGGGTAGGTACTTGGAGGGAAGGCTGGGGAGCGGATCTAGTCCTACCTGTCACTTCTATGTGACCTTCAGCAAGTCACTTCCCTATGCTGGGACTGTTCCTCACCAGTAAAGTGGTCAATAAGTGGTCTTACTTTTCCACTGATGTCCTTGCTCTTGAGAGTGTGGTCCCCAGACGAGCAGCTTCAGCGTCACCCAGGAGCCTGTGGGAAATGCAGAATCTCAGTGCCCACCCCGAATGTGCATCTGTGGTTTAATAAGACCCCCCCAGGTGGTTTGGATGTGTGGTAAGGTTGCCAAAGCCCTGCTCTGGATGCCTGACTTGACACAGCCCCTCTCAGTCAGTGCTCCGTGCTGTGCCCCCTGCCTGTGGACTCACAACACGCATGTACCTTTCTAAAGATGCTAAGAAATCCTGAGTGAGGGGAAACCAAGTCACTTGGTTCAGCGCAGCTTTTGCCAAACTGAGTGTCCAAGCCACTGTGTTGTTCATGGGGCACCCAGTACCCTTTCTCAAAGATAGTGTGGGAGACAGCCCTAACTGATCCTTTAAGGAAGTAGTAATTAGCCTAATTGTCTCTTGTCCACTTGAACATTCAGGTCTGTTAGCTTAATTACATTGGTTGTATATGCAGGAAAAGTATAGGACAGGAAAAAACCCTCTAACACTAGCATGTATTTGTTTTAAAAAGTCTTGGTCATTGGGAGAGGCAGGAGAAACTCAAGGTTCCCCGTACTGTCGAGAGCTAGGGGATACATAGGTGCTTTGCAAATCTACTCTCCCTGAGGGGGAAGCGTTATTATGCCTGATTTCCGTCCAGGGAAATCGACCTCAGAGATGATGGATCCCACAGCCGGTGCGTCAAGGGGCCCTGGGGACCAGCGTACCCCTGATAGTGTAGTCCTCCCCTTGAACTCCTCCCTCCTTACAGCCTACTGGGCAGCACAGCTGGACAGGAAGCAAGATCCATTGGAAATGGATCAAATGTTCTGTCTCTCCAAAAGGTGGAAACCCTATTGGAGACGAGAGGCCTGGCCGTCATGAGACCAAAGTACAGTCACAATCCCTGAAACATTGGGTCCTGATGTTGTGGCAGCCCCTCCATGGCATTAGCTTTTCTCTCTGGCATTCGAGGCTAGGGGCTAGAATCTCTTTGGAGGAGGAAAGGAGGCAATGCTAATTTCACTAGCTGTGCCTGACGGTTCCTCAGCTTGTGATGGGTGAGGACTCTGCTGGGCCCGTCACTGGACTTAAGTCACCCTGGCCCCACGAGATACAATTATTAGTATTATTAGCAATTTATTTTCTTTTTTTAATTAACATACCGAAAAGTTGGCTTTTCTTTTTGTGTACTCTTCTATGAAATTCAAGACCTTACATCATGTAGCCACCCCTGCCCTCATGTGGATACAGAACTGTTCTGTCACCCTAGGAAGCGCGCATGCTATCACTGTAGGGGCATGCAACTAATTCAGTTTTTTGAAAATTATGTGGTAAGAATGCTTAAGATGAGATATACCCTCTTAACAAATTTTTAAGTGTGCAGTAATGTTAACCATAGGCACAGTGTTGTTCAGCAGACCTCTGGAACTTACTCATCTTATGTGACTGGGACTTTCTACCCCTTGAAGAACACCTCCCCGTTTCCCCCTTTCCCCAGCCCCGGCACCCACCATTCTACTGCCTATTTCTATAAGTTTAATGGTGTCACATACCTCATGTGAGTGGATTTGTGTCTATCTGTCCTTCTGTAACTAGCTTGTTTCACTTAGCGTAACACCCTCAAGGTTCATCCATATTGTTGCATGTGGCAGGATTTTAAGGCTGAATAATATTCCACTGTACATCTATACCACATTTTCTTTACCCGTCCATCTGTCCATGGACAGTTGAAGTTGTTTCCACATCTTGGCTACCGTAAAGAATGCTACAGTGAGCACGGGGGTGCAGATATCTCTTCAAGATCCTGATTTCAGTTCTTTAGAATAAATACCCAGTCTAGTCGCAGGATTACTGGATCCTATGGTATTTCTATTTTTAATTTTTTGAGGAGTCTCCATACTGTTTCCCCACTGGTTGCCCCAGTTTGCATTCCGACCAATAGTGCATGAGGGCTGCCTTTTCTCCACATCCTTGCCAACACCTACCGTGTGACAATGGCCATCTTAACAGGTGTGAGGTGATATTTCGTTGTGGTTTTGATTTGCATTTCCCTGATGCTCAGTGATGTTGAGCAGCTGTTCATATACCCTGTTCCCCATTTGAATATCTTCTTGAAAGAAACGTTGATTTAAGTTTTTTGCCCAGCTTTTAGGTCAGGTTATTTGTTTTCTCATTTGTCTGTTTTGTTTTGCTGTGGAGTTGAAAGAGTTTCTTCTGCATTTTGGATATTAACCCCTTTTTTAGATCTATGGCCCACAAATGTTCTCCTGGTGACAAAGTTGCCTTTTTGCTCTGTTAATTATTGCCTGTATTCAGTTTTATTTTTTACTTATTTATTTTTAAAGCGATTGAACTGCACACTTTGGTTTTTTTCAAGTTTATTTATTTTGAGAGAAAGAGCGTGCATGTGTGGTGGGGGACAGAGAGAGGAAGAAAGAGGGAGGGGTGCGGAGAGAGAATCCCAAGCAGGCTCCATGCTGTCAACACAGAGCCCAATGTGGGACTCTATCTCATGAGTCTCAAGATCATGACCTGAGTCAAAATCAAGAGTTGGACGTTCAACTGACTGAGCCACCAAGGCATCCTTTTTTTTTTTTTTTTAATTGAGGGAGGGAGTGTGCACACAATCAGGGGAGAGGAGCAGAGGGAAAGAGAGAACCTCAAGCAGGTTCCATGCTTGGCACAGAGCCCAACATGGGGCTCAATTCTGTGATCCTGGGATCCTAACTTGAGCCAAAACCAAATGGAGCCACCCAGACACCCCATCTTTATTCAGTTTTAAAACAGGAAGCCACAGCTCAGAGCTGGGACATGACTGGCCCAGGGCACACAGCTGAGGAAGTACAGTATTAGACTTGAACTTGGGTCTGATTCCAGAGCCAGGGTACTTCACCACATGCTGCCCTTCCTGCCTAGCTGATACTTTGCCATTGTTAATTTGTATGGTTTTCCCCTCGGTCTTCTGTCTTCTTTTCTGTCTCACTTCCATGCCAGCAGTTATTGGCATGTAGAATTTAGCCAAGATGTCCCTTAAGACCTTTAGGAGACCCTGGTGATACTTGGCCTGTTTTGAGGTTTTGCTGGGTCCAAGAATATCTTCATGGATAGCGTCTCCACATCTTCAGGAGAAAGTGCTCCATGGTGCGCCGCCCCTGCAGAGTGTTTTTCTGCACTGAGTCCCTCTCAGGACGGCCCACGGTGGGTCCATTTGGCAGATCTGTCTGGATTCGAATGCCTTTCCTGTGTTTACTAGCTGGGGGACCCTAGACGAGATACTTGGCATCCACGAACCTCAGTTTTCCTCCTCTGCAAACTAGGGCACCCACACTTTCCTTGCAGGGTGGTCGTGAGGACGAGATGCACTCGTGTGGAACGCGAGACAAGTGTGTCTAGAAAATGGAGCATGTCTCCCTCCTCGTGATCTCACCTGCAGCCCTGTCCTCACGTTCCTCGCCAAGCCCTGGGAGACCCCAGCAGAGGGTCATCTGGTGGGGGCACACCATGAAACCTCAGGGCCAGTGACACGCTCATGTGAGAACCCCTGGGGTGATTTGACCCAGAGCTTGCCCCTCTCTCAGTGGCACCCACACGGCGACCCCAGACACCAGGGCATTGACCTGTGGTGAGAGAGAAAGGGGTTGGTGGCATACCCGGAAGCCTCTGGGGCCCAGGCAGGTAGCTCGGTGGGTGTTGTGGTGTGCACTGTGGCCCACGGGAGAGCAGCCCTCCCATCAGGAAGGGGCAGCTCCAGTGTAGCTCTGGGGTTCTTTGCTCCTCACATTGCCCAGTGTCTCAGGAAAGGATGAAAATCTTAGAAGTTGTGGGAAAATGGCTCGTAAGCATTTCCAGTTTTATTTTTGTTGAACATGATACTGGGCCAAATCCACACCTTCCTAGGGCCGACAGTGGCCTGTGGCTGACAGCACACAGCCCATGTATGTCACACACAGCAGTGTGACCACGCACTAGCTGGGTGGACAGGGCTTGGGGCAGAGCCCCCGGGACTCTCAGAGGTGATCTATGGGACCTGGCCTTGGAGCCCAAGGCAGAGAAGTGAGGGACCCATGGGTTTGGGCAGAGGCAGCCTTGGACCACGGGGCTTCCCCCCAGTGGATGGTCCTGGGACGACGCTGCTGGCTCCGCCTGTGGCCTGGACTTTCCTCTCCGGTGGTCCCAGGGCAGGCCAGAGCTCAGCTTGCTCCAGATCACCGGCTGTATCTTTCACGTGACCTCCCAGGGCTGTGCTGTGGTAAAAGCCGTGCCTACAGTAGTCCCGTTTTTCAAGTGCCAGGCTAATGGCCTTTCTTGGATGCCCTCAGTTGATCCTCACATCGAGGAAGAACCACTTATTATTCCCGTTTGCCTGGTGAGGATGCTGGGCAAAAAGAAGGGACAGGACTTGGCCAAGGTCACATAATCTGCGGGTGACACAGCTCATCTCTGTGTTAGAGCTGGCTTTCTTAACAACCCTCCTGTGTCCTGAAGGCGAGTTTCTTGAATTTCTTGGGGCCTCTCCATGGACACACCTGATGTTACCTGCCATCTAGTTAGTTGTGTTTACAGTTCGTTTCTTTGGAAGCCTTGGAGGGGCTCCGGGTCACTGGAGAGGAGGCTGGACCTGGGTGATCATTTCCTGTCACCATATGCATCTGTGGGCAGGAGATTACCACCAGTGAGCCGCTGCTGGGGAGCCAAGCAGAGGGGTGTAGCCCTTCCTGTGGGGAGCGAGTGGAGCTGGTCTCTGGAGCCCCTGTCAGAGGCAGGAGTGGACTGTAGAGGCGGAGTCACTTGTTCATTGAACATATTTATTGGGGCCCTACTGTGCGCCAGGCTCTGTTCTAGAAGCTGGGGATGTAGCACTGGGCCAAACAGAGAAGTCCTCCCCCCAGCCCCCAAACTCACGAGACTTGTTTTAGTTCTGGCATTTGCTGTTCCCTTTCTCTTTTAAATTAAACACACTGGGTGTTTAAATTAAACACGCCTGGGTGGCGCAGTCGGTTGAGCGTCCGACTTTGGCCAGGTCACGATCTCGCGGTCCGTGAGTTCGAGCCCCGCGTCGGGCTCTGGGCTGATGGCTCAGAGCCTGGAGCCTGTTTCCGATTCTGTGTCTCCCTCTCTCTCTGCCCCTCCCCCGTTCATGCTCTGTCTCTCTCTGTCCCAAAAATAAATAAATGTTGAAAAAAATTAAAAAATAAATAAATTAATTAATTAAACACACTGTTTTATTTTGGAATAATTTAGACTTCCAGAAAATTTGTAAACATAGTATGGACCCCCATAAACATACCCTATCCAGCTCTCCCCGTGGTTCACACCAAACATTACCACATCTGTTATGCCTAAAAAGTTGATGTCCGTACATTATTATTAACTAAAATCCGAACTTTATCTGGATTTCACCTGTTTTCTACTAATGTCCTTTCATTGTGCTGGGATTCAATCCAAGATCCTACGTTGCATCCAGTGGTCACGTCTCCCCAGTCTCCTATGGTTGAAGACAATTCCTCAGTCCTCGTCTTTCATGGCCTTGGCAGCCTTGAGGAGCACTGTCCAGGTGTCCTCAAGAATGTCCTCCAGTCTGGATTTGTCTGATGTGTTCTTACGATCAGACTGGGTTATGGGTGGAGTGCCTTTCTCAGTGCATCCTTTCCGGGGTACCACGTGGTGTCAGTGGGGGTGTTGGCCTTCAGCTAGGTCAGGCAGCATTGCCAGGCCACCCCTGTGTTGTTTTTCTTTTTGTTTTTTTCTTTAAAAAAATGTTTTATTTATTTTTGAGACAGAGAGACAGAACACGAATAGGGGAGAGAGGGAGACCCAAAATCCAAAGCAGGCTCTAGGCTCCGAGCTGACAGCGCAGAGCCCGATGCCGGGCTCGAACTCATGAGCTGCAAGATCATGACCTGAGCTGAAGTCGGACGCTCAGCCGACTGAGCCCCCTAGGTTCCTCTTGATCAGCAGTCTTTTTCTCTACCTTCCTCACTGTGGAGTTGGCCCCCTGTAGGGAAGGGCACTGCAGTGGGAACCACCTGTCACATTGGAGGAGGTCAGAGGTATCATCATGGCTTGGAGCAGCCTGACACTATGATCCACTCTTTCCCGTAGACCCCAGGAGCTTTGAAGGAAGAGCTAAGAACGAAGCCTGTAAGAGAAAGTTTGAAAGCACTAGGAGTATTTCATTCCGTGCAGGGAGGTGTTTTAATGACTTGTCTCACAGTCTTCTAGGCCCCCTAACAGTACACAGGGTGGTGGTTTGTCCTGAGCCAATTCCTGTGGATCCAGGAGGTGGCTGTTGGCTTGGATGAGACAGCATCTCCCCATTTGTCTCCACCAGCTGAAATCTCACCGCCCCCCCCACAGCCAGCCTTAAGCACTGCCTCCTCCAGGAAGCCCTTCCTGTTCTTCCTGAGTGGCGATGCCCTCCCTGACCATACCAGCCCCTCCTCTCACCCTCTGGTTCTCTGCTACGTGCCTCCCTTGCTCCTTCCTCTCTGGCTCAAAGGACTGCAGGCTGTGACAGTGTCACACTTGTGCTCTCTCCTGCAGGACCCAGCCTAGGGACTGGCACATAGGACATGGCATTCCCCGGGTGATGCGCTTTGCAGAGGCACATGGCATTGTGGCAAAGGAAGGGCTTTGTCTATTTCCAACAGACCTGGGTTCAATTTTCGGCTGCACTGCTTCCTATATGTTTGACTTTGGGCAAGATGCTTCACACCTCTGAGCCTCATTTGCCTCATTGCAAGGCAAGTTATCAGTCATAACTGCAAATAATCAGTAGTGTGCAGCTCCCAGGATTGTCATGGGCCTAATTGAGCTTGTCTCTGTAAAACCCTTAAGACCCCTGGCATCTGTTAGGTGCTCAGTAATTATTTGCTACAGGAAAAAAGCACCAGGAAATCTAGACTGTCATAGAAGATTTCCAGGTTGTCAGGAGATTGGACTAGAGATGGCTTCTTTATATCAGCCTAATTCAGTTACACTCCATAAACAACCTGAAAATCACAGTGATTTAATGCAACAGAAGTTCATTTCTCACTCGTGTAAAGTCCCAGCGTAGCTGGGGATGCTCCGCCCCTCACAGGTTCCCAGAGACCCAGGTTCCTTCCATCTTGTGGCTCTGTCTTCCCCAAGGGTATGTTGGATCCTCTCCCAGGCCTGGCACTGGGGAGAGAAGGATGTGGAGGGCTAGGTGGAAGGTGTGGATGTGGCACCATCGCTTCCATCCTGAACTGGGGACCCGCACCCACATAGCTGTGGGAGTGGTCAGGAGATCCAGGTGGGTGAGGTGCTGGGAGGAAGAGAAAAGGGTGGGCTTAGATGTGCCTGTCACTGGCAGAGGCCGTAACTCCAGCTACTACTTCGCAGCCTTCCACCATTCTGGTCCCAGGTACATAATTTGGGGGCATATTCCTAAACAACATGTATTATTTACTTAACGTTTCTCGAAAGTATTCAGGTTTTTAACTTAATAGTCTTATTTATAAGAGGTAGCTTTATAACATCTTTGAAAATGGCAGAACAGGGGCGCCTGGGTGACTCAGTCGGTTGAGCGTCCAACTTCGGCTCAGGTCATGATCTCGCGGTCTTGTGACTTCAAGCCCCGCATCGGGCTCTGTGCTGATGGCTCAGAGCCTGGAGCCTGCTTCGGATTCTGTGTCTCCCTCTGTCTTTGACCCTCCCCTGCTCATGCTCTGTCTCTCTCTCTCTCTGTCAAAAATAAATAAAACATTAAAAAAGAAAAAAAAAAACAAAAAGAAAATGGCAGAACAGTATCCCCTGCCATAAGTAGAGACAAATAATTGCCGGGTTGTCCCGTTCTCACTACCTTGTGTCTGCCAAAATTGTCGAGTCTGTTAGAAAAAGGATACTGGCCAGTGCCAGAAAGATGAGAGGCTGCCCATGGAATAGCACCGCCCGAGACCTCTTCAGTGTTCGCAGAATGTTCAGATGACAGCTCAGCAGGGATTAACCACACTGTGAAGTCTAATGCCACCTAACTGCCAGGTCTCCCCCCCCCCCCCCCCCCCCCCAATATTATCTGAAATCACCCTAGGTCACACCCGTGGCGGGGAATGCGGGCTTAGGGGACAACTAGCCCACAATATCTACAGATCCAAAACTTGGTGCAGGGAGAGGTGGATGAGAGGCACCCTTTCACCTCGTAGCACTTACCACTTTACAGTTTGCACCTTGATCTGGGGAAACTGAGGCCCAGGGCAGGACATGACCCTCTCCATCCCCCCCCCCCCCCCCCCCCCCCCCCCCCCCGCACCCACCCCTGCCACCAAGGCCATACAGCAGATTTGAGTGCTCCTTCCGCTGTCCCTGGCTGCCGTCCTTGGTTAGGGAAGGATTCCCCTGAGAGGTGCGACTGCACCGGGCCAGGGCTCTTGTATTCCTGCTGCTCTCCCAGCTCTCTGTCACCCGCCTGGTGCACGTGGCTGTGTTCGCACAGGAGTGCCAGCCTCCCAGGCCTGCTTTGAGGAGCCAGGAAATCAGAAGGCGGCCTGGGCCTGTTTGGGAACGTCACCCACTCACTGGCCCAGTGGGTGAAATAAATTTGTCCGGTGACAGCATCAGTTGGTACTGGCACCTGGGGGACTGCTTAGCTGTGTGCTGTTGAAGGGAAGGCTCCCCGTGTGTCCTGGCATGCCTGTTTGACGTTGTCTTGCCCTCTTGACTGGGGCGGAGTCCTCAGAGTGATTTGTTCACAGAGTAGAGGTGTCAGCTTCCTCTCCTAATTCCCCACCCCTGATGTCCCACCCTCCTCAATTATAGCAACACCAAGCTCCGCCCATTGAGAACAGGCAGTGTGCCCAGGGCCTCCAGGCACGCGGCCAAAAGGTATTGTTATTCCCATAGTGGAGAGGAGGAGGTGGAGGCCCAGGGAAGTGGGGTTCATTCATCCATCCATCCATCTGTTCATTCATTCATTTAAAGATTTATTGGGGAAGATTCCAGGGAAAACAAGACTGACTTTGTCTTTACCTTCGTAACACTTCCAGGCTAGTGGGGGGATATGGGCAGACGACAATGGCATAAAAAGTTCTTCTCCGTTGTGGGGAGTACTGAGAAGGCAGGACAAGTAGATGGGGCAGTAGAGACTTTGTGGAGGAGGAACTAACCGGATTAGCTTGGCCATCTGGCACTCTACCTCCACAAAGATCCTCCTAGACTGCCTCTTCAGTCTGATTTGGGTCGCCTCCCACCCCTTCCCTGGCTGAACCTTGTTATCATACCTGGAGACGTCCTTCAGATCACTTAACACAGTTGTAATGATCTGTGTGTGCACTTCGTCATTTAACATTCTGTGTGGATGGAGTCTAAGCTCTTGAGAGCAGGGACCAAACCTGTTTGCTCATCCCTGGGTCCTGGTGGTGAGGTCAGGGTCTACACACAGCAGGCGCTGAGAAAATATTTATCAAATGAAAGAGAGGCAGGGAGGAGGGGGCCGGTGCAACTGGAGTCAGATCCTAAGTCTCGGGATGGGGCCCATGCTCTCACCACCTCACACCTTCCATGAAACAGCTCAGAACCCCAAACAAGGTGAGGCTCCCCGTCCCCCAGCACTTGGCAGAGGGGTCCAGCTCCACTGGGATTGGGTGCTTTGCTGCCTTATCTCTGCATTTGGAGAAGCTTCTAGTTTTCTCCTGAGGGTGTAAGTGTGTCTGAAAGGACTTACGTCTCTAGCAGTGAGAATGGAAAACGTTCCCTTCCGAATGTCCTGAGGAATGGGGACGACACTCAGGCCCTGTCCAAAGTGGGAATGGGTGGCCGGCTGCTGGTCCTAACGGGAGGCCACCGGATATCCCCCGCCCTCACTGGCTCACTTGCTTGAAATGGCATGTTAGCCCCCTGAACCTGAGGTGGGGAAGTTGGGAGGGAGAGGACACCTGACCTTCCTTGCTCACCCCAGCCTGGGGCTTCAGCCTGATCGTTCACATTTTGAACAAACAGGCTCAGAACGGTTGAGGGCTTGGCCCAAAGTCACACAGCTAGCAAAGTAACTGAACTCAAGGCTTTCTGACCTCCCCAAAATGATGCTTCTGTTAGATACCTGACCCCGGAGGCTCAGCTTGTCCATTTTCAATTTCAGTCTAGAATGGGCAGGTTTCCCTAGTCACCTCAGCTCTGTGTCCCTACCCATGGCCTTATCTGGTCCAGGGGGAGCCTAAGAGTCTACGTTTTCGAAGTGTCCTCAGTGATTCTTAGCGTCAGGTAGGCTGGGAAAAGCCCAAGGAAGGCTTCACTGTTCTGACTCAGGGACTTAAGAGTTTAGAAAGACCTTAGACGACGAAGCGTGGTCTGGAGATGATTGTTTTCACTGCAGATGAGGACACTGGGGTTCAGAGGGTTCACACAGCTGGAAAGGGGCCTCAGGAGCACAGCTTTCCTGAACTTGAATCCCATCTTTGTTAGCTTGCCGTAGGAGTGTTTGCATCTTGGTGAGTGCTAGTTAAGCCCTCAGACCCTTCCCAATGACACGACCGTGAGTTTTGACCCCTCTGTCCCTGGTACAGAGACCTAGACCTAAGCTATTCTCTGCAGCCAGATGTTTTTGGAAGGAGGGAAGTGAGAAGCTGCAGGTGCTAGACAGCTAGGGGTGAGGTGATGGTAGATGTAAACTGAGTAAGTAAACTTACCGAGTGTCTCCTGGGCATGGGGCACAGTGCTACACGCCGTAAATAGGTTATCCTATTCGCTTCTTAACAACAAATCCGTGCAGTGGGGGCTTTTACTTCCCCATTTTGCAGGCGCGTCAACTGAGGTCAAGTGATTTGCTCTAGCGGTGGTGTGTGTTAAGGTTCTAGGCTGATTAGAATCAGTAACTATGGGAGCTGGGAGGTCCTTGAGATGGATGGAGCCAGCCCCTTGGTTTTGGAGTTGGGGGGACCCAAGAGTCTGAGAGCTGAGGGGCCCTGAGAGCAAGCCAGGTGGCAGGGGGCTGGTTTCGCTCGCAGACCTGCCCGACTTTCCCCAACTCAGCTTTGGTTGTCCAAGCTATAAAACTGGGTTACACTCAAAGCGAGGTGGTTTGTCAGAGCTGAGTTAACCCTGAGTCAAAGGAGGTGCGAGAGGGCTCACCCACCCACCTCTGCCCCGCCCTGGGTCAGACCCCTTGCAACGGGGCCACACAGGCACGTCACCCCACTTGGACCTCTGCCTGTCCCGTACTCACTGGAGCATGACGCGTCAGCCACCCTGGACTCAGCTTGTTCTAGAACTGCCGTTGCATGCTGCACCTGGGACAGCTGGGCTTTGGATCCTGGCGTGTCCACCCACGCTGTGTGTGTCCTTGGGCAGCTCACCTCATCTCTCTGAGCCTGCTTTCTGGTTGACAATGGGGACATGAATCCTGACCGCCCCACCCCCCAACCCCCTGCCCCAGGGTTGCTGAGAAGAGTTAAGGAGAGAACCTCCCTCTAGCAGCTCCTGGCTCATAGTAAGTCCTAATTCAGTGTCATGGCCCCTGTCTTTCCTTCCCCCGTTTATGAAACTTCCTGACAGGCTTGCTTTGCTAACGCAGAGACTGAACTGGTAGCACTGGGGGTTGAATTCTGCCCCATCACAGATACTGTTTCATCCCCACGTTCTTTTAAAAAACTGAATTAAGGGGCGCCTGGGTGGCGCAGTTGGTTAAGCGTCCGACTTCAGCCAGGTCACGATCTCGCGGTCCGTGAGTTCGAGCCCCGCGTCAGGCTCTGGGCTGATGGCTCAGAGCCTGGATCCTGTTTCCGATTCTGTGTCTCCCTCTCTCTGCCCCTCCCCTGTTCATGCTCTGTCTCTCTCTGTCCCAAAAATAAACGTTGAAAAAAAAAATTAAAAAAAAATAAATAAATAAAAAACTGAATTAAATGCCAGCATTTTTTTTTTAAGTTTACTTATTTTGTTTTGAGAGAGAGCACGCTGGCATGCGAACTGGGGAGCAGTAGAGACAGGGAGAGAATTCCAAGCAGGCTGTGTGCTGACAGCAAGAGCCTGACATGGGGCTTGATCCCACGAACCGTGAGATCATGACCTGAGCCGAAACCAAGAGTTGGACACTTAACCGACTGAGCCACCCAGGTGCCCCTTAAATGCCAGCATTTTCAAGTTAGGAGATTTCACATAAAAATCTGAATTATCATCGCCTCCAGAAAAGTGGGGGCTCCCTGGCCTCAGTGGCCAGGTGGCAGACGTAGCTGTCGCTAAGGAGTGACTGCATGCGTCCCCACTCCCTGTTGCCTTGTACCCAGCAGTCTCCCCTTAGTTTTTGAGACCTCCGTCCTAGTTCTTAATAGGCCAGCTTATGGGCAGTCTGGGAGGAAACAGGCCACAGGCAGAAGGTGGGCTGGGCAGAGTGCTGGGACCATAAGTGGGTAGGGAGGTGCATGAGCTGGGATCAGAGCCCAGGGCCTGGACAGGGAGGTGAGTTGGGTTTGGGGCTTCGGGCATCCTGTGAACCTCTCTGAAATGTGAGGATATTCTTGCAAGAAGCCAACTAGATTTAACCTAACAGAGAAGAAATGGAGGTGAAGAATCAGATTCCTGAGAAAGACTGCCTGGGTTCAAGTGTTCCACTTGTCAGCTCTGTGACTTTGGGCAAGTTACTAAACCTCTCTGTGCCTCACTTTCCTGATTTGCAAAACAAGAATGATGGGTCATTCATATATATGCCCTGACAGCTGGTAAGCATTCTAAATATCAGTGGCTAATAATCCCATCACCAAAGAGGAAATTTGCCTAAAATTTTCTGGTTGGTCTGGAGATGGTCTGGAAAGGTTCCTGGAGAGATCATCCTGTGCCTAGAAATCCCAAACAGAGACTACTGTAATTGAGTCTACTCCTGCTCAAAATTGCCAAATAATCAGGTGTATTGTCATCATCGTTGGGGCTGGGGGCCGAGTTTTCTCATGCCTCTGCTTTTGAGCCCAGTGCTTAAAGATTCTATTAAGGACACTCCATGCCGAAAGAGGAGAGAGGAGGAGAGTGAGGCCCAGAGGTGGCTTTTCATTTTCCAAAATGCTAGTGCGTTCTGTCCAGGTATCCTGTGTCGGCAGACCTGGTTTCTGCTGGCCAGTATCATCCACCGCCGCCCATGGTCCTCTTGTGGGCCTCAGGCCCACAACGGACACCAAGGACCCAGGCAGGGAGGTCTCCCTTGGAAGGAGCCAGTGGCCTTTTGGGATAGAGCAGAGACCGGGGTTAAGACCTTGGTCTCTGAGTCTCCCCCCAGGCTGCCAGTGCCTTGCCGTACTGTGGTCGCTGCTGGGTCCCCTAGACCTAGGACAGTACTAGGCACAGTAACAAATGTGTCGCATGGCAAGTGAGCAGAGTTCGAAATGCAGCTGCGTTTGAATGACAGCTCTGAAGGCCCGTGGGGTGGCCATCAGTGCCCCAGCTGGTGTCACAGTGTGGGGCTCCCGAGTGTGGGGGTGTGGGATGTGGACTTGGTGTCCACCCTGCTTAACTGGTTTGCCATGTGTGCATGTCGCCTGGACGGATGTTACGCAGAAGCTGTCATATGTAGGAATGTCTATCAAGTGAGCTGGACCGAGCAAGGTCGTGACTTGTGAGTGGCTCCTGGGTCTGCTGCTTCCTCAGTGGAACCTCCTGCCAGGCTCCTCTCCACTGTTTTCATTTATTTTTTACTTTATTTTAATTCTTTTTAATGTTTATTCGTTTTTGAGAGAGAGAGCGTGAGCTGGGAAGGGACAGAGAGAGAGGGAGACACAGAATCTGAAGCGGGCTCTAGGCCCCAAGCTTTCAGCACAGAGTCCGACACGGGGCTCAAACTCACAGACTGAGATCATGACCTGAGCCGAAGTTGGATTGGACGCTTAAATGACTGAGTCACCCGGGCACCCCCTCTCCACTGTTTTTAGAACACACACCCATCATTTCCCTCGTTGGTCCCCCATCATAGCCCTGTAGGGAAGGAGTTGCCCATTTCACAGTTGGGAAAATTGAGGCCCAAGGAATCACAGTCTGCCCAGCTGGCTGGGGGCAATTTGCTGGTTAAAATTCCGATTCCCATGGCCCCACCTGGAGATTGTGATGTGGGGCCTCAGGGCCCTGGCCTCTGTATTTTAAGCAGCCTCTCTGGGGCTTTGTAATGATCAGGAGAGTGGAACCCCACGCAGGAACTCCACGTTTGTGCTCTGGCCCCAGTTGATTCAGTTTCCTCAGCTGTGAGGTAGGGAGAATATAATGGTGAAATTCTAGTAACGTGAAAATTCTAGAAGCAGTCGTGTGGCACTCTTAGGGTCCAGTGAAGACACATTTGTTGTTACTATTCCATATGTGATTTGTTACAAAAGCCATTTAAGAACCAAATAAAAACTCTGTCTGTGTAATACCTGGGGTGTTACAGGTCACCCCACTTCCCCACCCCCTCCCGTGAGCGGTGTTTCTCGGAACACCAGGAAACACTGCTGGGCACGGATGGGGATGCTGGTTTCCGAGAGGGCAGTGGGGACAGGAGGGGAAGCACACCCCTCTGCCTCCCGTACCTGGTCTGGATCCAGGGAGCATGGCTCCCGACGTGCCCCCACACTTCTCCACTGATGGCGGCTTGGCTGGGCTGAAAGTCCCACCCAGCACCTCTGCCGAGTTGGCCTCCATCCCCACTAGCACCTTCTTTGCTCCTTTGCTTATTCATTTTCATAACTTACCTGTTGAGCACCTGCTGTGCGCCTCCTATCACGCTGGAGCTGGCGTATCGAGCTAAACACCACAGACGTGGCACCTACTCTCCTGGAGCTTCCGTTCCAGCAGGGCAGGTGGACAGTTACATGAGCAAGAGTTTTCTGAGCAAGAACGTCCAGGGGACTCCGGGGATTCTGATGGAACTTTTCGCAGGGCTGGAGGGGGGCCTCCCCATCACCTCAGTGATGAGCAGAGTCAGGCAGATGCCGGCACGAGGGGTCCAGTCCTGCCCAGAGGCAGGGGCGGGAGTGAAGTGTCTGCACGCAGTGAACCAGAGAGTGCATCTGGGCCCCAATGAGTGTGTGTGATTGCCCCTCAGCACAGTGAGGACGAATTTGAGCGGGGGAGCCAAGTTCGATTTGTGGTGTGGCGGCCTGCAAGGCTGTGCCGTACACACGGGCCTGGGTGCAGCCCAGCAGGGGCCCCACGAGCAGCTGCCAGCTCTTGTGGCATTCGGTCTCTCGGCCAAGAGGCCTCTTTGATTCAGATTTTCCACACGGACTTGATGTTTGGAAAATGTTGACCTTCAACTAATCAAATGTCGCTTATTAAATTGTAAGTCACATCCTATTCAGTTTAAAAAAAAAAAAAAAGGACAATAGACCTGTGACTTGGTTCATGGCCTGTTGGCAGGAGGCAACTTGATGGTACTTGAGGCCAGAGACAAGACAGGTGCCTCATCAGTGACCTCCCCCACCATCGTGTCCCTGGGGGTAGGCAGTGTGTCATTTCTGTGAGAGGCTGGCCGAACGGAGGGTGAGGCTGGGTTACCAGCTAGGCTAGAGAGGCTCAGACGCGACTGGAATGCCAGCCCAGGCGGGTGGACTTGAGCCCTGCTCGCAAGAAGCAGAGTCCTGTTGGAAAGGTGGGTTCTGTTCACACAGGCTGGAGACGGAGTGGCAGCCGTGTAGGCGGTAATCTCGATGAGAGAAGACGACGGTAGAACATGCGCAAGCCAGGAGACAATTAGGGGGCTTCCTGGAGGAGGGACACTTGAGAGATGAGCAGGGGGAGATCAGTGGAGGGGAAGGGATGGCATTCTAGCTGAGGGGCTCTGCAGCCTGATGAGAGATTGGGAGGCAGGGACAGTGGTGTCCGAAAGAGTGGTGATGACCAAGGCAGGTGAAGTGGGCCTAGTTTGTGGACCTGGCTCGGGGGCTGCATGTTTCACATCACACAGTGGGGAGCCATGGCAGGTTCTTGAGCAGAGGCGGTGCTTAGGAGAAAGACAGGGGTCAAGTGAATGTAAGAACTCCCAAGGGCATGGACGAAGGGGAACTGAAAGCCGTTTGGCATGGGTTGGTATGTTTCCCAGGGAAGTCAGGTGAGTATGCTCCCTGATGGGATGACTATGTATTATTCACACTCTCATGGAGACAGAAGACAGAGTGTGGAGGCCAACTTGACACTGAATTCGTGCATGTAAAATGCCTAAAGCACACTGCAGACATATGTGTAGCCCTGGAATTGTAGCCGAGGGTTGGGGTCCCCGAAGATCCCACTGCAGGAAATTCACAGTTGGGGGATTGAGAAAATTGAAAAGCTTTTTGGGAAATAGAATTGGGGCCCCAAGGCCACTGGTAGACATTAGGAACATGTTGATGTATTTGAAGTTCGTTAAGATAACACAGGGGAGGGAATACCTTCCCTTGATGTTTTAGGCACCTGAAACTAGGAATAAGAGGAGCTTCTTTCAGCGGCATGTCCTCATCTGTAAAATGGGCGTGATGATAGCACCAGTGCTGAGGATCACACGGCTGACGCACCTGAGAGGCTCCGCACTGGACTTGGCGGGAGTAGGTTCTCGGTCGATGTGCCTGGAACAATCCAGTTCTTTCTCCCTTTCCATGCTGCCTGGGTACAGGTGTAACCATTTCTGTTCCAGCAGTTTCGGGAAGATGCTAATCAATTTGTTTCATTCGCTTGCAGGGATGCCTTGAGTAAGAGACTTTGTCCCTTACGTCTAGAACTCACTGCCCTGTGTGAACAGTCCTAGCCCTGGCCCCACCCCCTCCCAGCTGTGGGACCCCAGACAGGTCCATCATCCCCCTGGGACTCAGTTTCCTCATCTGTAACAATGGGCTAATAATAGTGCCCTACCCCAGCATTGTGTGAGGCAGAATGAGATCATGTACATGAATTCTCCCTGGCCACCAGGTGACTGACCCTCTCCTCCTGGGGTCTTGTGAGCCCGGCTGTCTTACACATGACTTGGCTTCCTCCTTCCCATCAGGGTTCCTCGAGGAGAAATAATCAAATCTATGCCTCTTGGTCTGCTTTCAGCTTTACTTCCTTTTTCATTCCCCAAGGCTCTCTGGTCATTCATTGATTCATTCATTCACTCATTTATTTGCAAATATTCATGCTGGTCATTGCACTGAGCACTAGAAGTCCAGCGGTGAGCCAGAGGCACATAGCCCCTGCCATCACGGAGTCTTCAGTTTCAACAATTAAGTCAAACATCCGATTAAGTTTGTAGTTCTCAGTTGATATGAGGGCTGTGTAGGACAACACAGAAGGCTCTAGGACCGGAGTCTTCTAGGGACCAGGGAAACCTCACTGCAGTGACTGAGTGGCGCTCTGAAAGATGCTTAGGGTGCACTGAGTTAGGGATGAAAGGGAGGGAGGCCCAGGTAGAGGGAACAGCATGGGCAAAGGCTTGAGGCAGAGAGGTAACTAACCCTGTGGTGGGTGGAAATAGCTGTGGGACAGAGGACTAGGGAGTGCCAGGCTGGAGGTGTCAGCTGGGCTGGGCCATGAGGGCCTCGTCGGGCATGGTTGGGAATGTGTCCTTCAGCCTGAGAAGGCTTCAGCCTGTGACAGATTTTAAAATCTTGGTGGAAAGCTCAGCCTGGACTGAAAGGGAGGAGCAGAGCAGTTAAGATCCTTCTGCAGTGTTCAAGTGAGGGTGGTGGCGGTCTGTGCCATCGCACATCCCAGGTCCTTCTTTAATCACTTTAATCACCCACTAGAGGAGCAGCTCAGCTGGTGTCATCAAGGCAGAAGCCTTGTGCTGATACACAGGTACGTCATAGACGCTAGAGTTGTGTGTCCCAGAAGCTTGGGGGTAGGATGGAGCCTTTGCTCAATCTCCGGCTACCATGTGTCCATGATGATTATAATGTAGGTCGCTCCTGACGAACCCGGGAAAAGGCTGTTTACTTAGACCCTACTGTGTGCCCGGGTCCAAATTTGTAATCTCAGCTAAGCTTCCCAGCACTCTGCGGGCAGGCGTGGGAGTGCCCCGTTGTCCAAAGAAAGAAAACAGGGTTGGGCATCTGTGATCCTGAGGCACCTGCCTGCCAGGTGTTTAGGGCCAGAGTCCGAGCCCTCCTACCCTGTAGGTAACAGCAGGGAGAGCACGCCCGTGCTCTGAAGCACTTCGGATGGGTAACGCCTGGTAAGAAGTTCTGTATGTAGCCACGAGGCCTATGGCGGGGAGGAACGTGCTATGAGGGCATGACTTGTGAGGTTCACGTTGCCTTCTCCTTATACCACCTGGTCCAAGCTCACTTTCAGATTCTCAGGAGCCCCCCCAGGCCCAGGTGGGCAGTGGGTGGCCTTACTGGGGAGAGCTCTGCTCCCCTGCATGCTCCCCTGTGTCCCCTCCCCGAGTCCATCCTCTCAGGCCTTGGGTGGAGGCAGGGCTGTTCCCTGTAAATACCAGTCCCCTTACATGTGCATTTTTCCTCTATGATTTTTCCTGTTTTGATGAAACACTGCTCTTGGCCGTGCAGGTTCCCAAGAGGGGACTGAGGCCCCAGCCCGGCCAGCCGGTCATTCAGGAACTTTGCTCCCAGGCCCAGCCCCACACCCAACTCACATTCCGCTGGGGCCATAACCTTCATTCTCTGTGTGAATGGGGCCCGTTCTACCCCCCCCCCCCAATTCCCATGGTTCCCACGGCCACCTCCTTATCACTTTTCCCAGCTGACTGAAAAAGGCTGCATTCTGGCCCCAGATTACCAGCCCCCACCCCATGTCCTTTCTGTTTTCTGTTTTCTTCCAGACTGAAGGGTGTGAGAGTTTACTACAGTTCACAGTCCCGCCCGCCTCTGAGCCCACTGCCCTGGAACCTGACTTACAGGCTGCCTGTAGGGGAAGGCCGGGCTAACAACGTTAGCCCATCGATTCATTCAGCAGGTGGCACTGGGTGCCTCCTGTGTGCCAGGCATTGCTGCAAGCACTGGGCACAGAAGGGGTGGGGGCTAACACACCGTCCACCCGCCCGGTAGGAGAGGTGTAGCTGCTGTCATTGGCTCCGCTTTGCAGGCTCAGAGAGCTGCCACAGGGTGCCGAGAGCTGCGGGTCACTTCTCTGCCACCTCTGTGGGAATTGCTTAAAAACCTCCCCTTCTTCAGGGCTGCTAGAGCCCTACGCAGTCCCCACACCAACTCCAGCTGAGTGGGGGCTAGTTGCCAGCCCCCTGCACCGGGGACAGCCTGTCCATCTGTACGTGGTGGCCTTTCCAGGGCCGCAGTAGTAGTCGTGGTGGCCCCAGGATTTGGAAGCCAGGTTTCTCCACCTCCAAATTCCTAAGTCTATTCTTTGGGGTTCTCAATTACATGTTGTCCAGGTTATCTCTGTTAATTTTTTTTTCCCTGTGCCTACTGGCCCCGTCTTAATCACACAACTCTGCCAGAAGCACTTTTGTTGAAAAGTATTTGTCCTGAGTAATACGCTTTTAAATCTTACCTTTGACGTATATTTACTCATCCCCTACTCATACATGTTTGTTCATTATTTATTCATTCTTTCGACAAACCGCGTTTATTCAGTGCTCGGCCCCAAGCCAGGGCAGGGAGGGAAAGGTGCGCTGCGGGCTCACAGGTACCTAAGGCTCAATTCTCCCATGGGGGAGCAGAGGAGGGCCCGAGCAGGTGGGGGGGGGGGGGCTTGATAATGGTCACAGCCAACACTGAAATGAAGTAACATTCTCAGGGCACCTGCGCCACTCTGCCTTCTCGTCCCGATTAACATTTCATCCCCATGGCCACCCCTACGATGTTATCGGGAGCTCACTTGCCCAGGGCCACCGGCTAGCGGCAGAGCCAAGATTCCTGGGTTCGAATCGGTGCCCTTAACCGCTGCACTGTACTATGCGAATGTGAGCTTGCTAGACAGGGAAATGGAAACCGCACGTGCAGATCTCAGGACTCGAAGGAGCCAGACTGCTCTGAGGTTTGTGTGGCAGAATCGAGGCCCGCGGGCGCCTCGGTGGGAACGGTCCTTGGGCTGGTGCCAAGCGTGGGCTCCAGACCCAGGACGTTCCGGAGCAGGAGATGCAGAGGATCTCGTGTGAGGAGGAAGTCAGGGGCATTAGCCACACCCGTGTTTCTTTGTGAGCACAAAAACATATTCCAGAGCCAGACCCTGAGTTCCACGGTGTTTGGAGCCCTGCCCAAGGGCCTGGGCCGGTGTTGTGTGGAGGAGGAAGGGCCTGGCCAGGGCGGACGCAGACTAGGCCAGCCTTGGCTGGAGCCTGGTTCTGTTGTTGACTGCTGGGGTCACTCTGGGTGAAAACTGGTCCACCCTCCTGGGCACTCAGTGCTGCGCTTCAGATCCACCGTGGAGAACAGTCCAGAGTCCTTTCCCAGCCTGCAGGGCCCTGTGTGATCCATCCTCCCTGCTCCTCGCTGACCTCATCCTGTGCCACCGTCCCCTCCCTGTGCTTCAGCCCTGGTGACCATTGCGGCTCCTTAACCAGGTTGACTTCACCCTCCACCTCAGAATCTTTGCTTGGAATGCTCTTGCAGCCTCTGGGCGTGACCCTCTCCTTGCCTCCCTCCCCTGCAGCTGTCTGCTTGGAGGGGCCTGCCCCAGCCACTCACCTGGAAGGGTCGTAGCTCTCGGCACACTTCAAAACAATCACATCTCCTTTTTGCCGATCACGAATTTTATGTGTCCCCTCCCTGAGAACGGAAGTTCCTCAATTCGTGGGCCTTGTTCACTTCTATTTCCCCAACACCAGCAGTGGTGGCCAGCACTGTGGACACTAAATATTTGTTAGCTAAATGAATTAGCCTAACACCACCGGTAATGTGGGACACTGACGGAGGCACATCATGGTGGGATTCTTCCCAGAAATGCATGCCCTGGCCAGAAGCACCAGAAAACATCAGACAAACTCAGTTTGAGAGACGTTCTCCAAAATAGCTGGCACACGCTTTTCAGAAGTGTCACAAGTTGTGACAGATGAAGGTGAACTTGCAGCTGTCACAGATTGGAGGAAACTGAGGGGACGCAGCTGCCAAATACAGCGTGGGGGCCTGCGTTGGACCCTGGACCAGAAAAACTGGTGAAATCCCAATTGTGATTTACTTAATAATATTGTTCCAAAGTTAATTTCATGTTTTGAGATTTGTTTTCTGTGGTGTCCTAGGGTTCTGTTGATCTTCCCTCAACTTCATAGCATTTGGGACCTTAAAACAAAAAAGCGTGACTTCTTAGAGGTATTAGAATTATTCTTATAATGCATTATTGTTTCCGTACCATTCAAAGAACTGGGCTTTGTCACGTTGAGGTGGTACCTGCCATGTCACAGGGATGTGTGGGGTTCAGTGGAACAGGGCTTTTTTTTTTTTTTTTTTAATGTTTATTTATTTTTGACACACAGAGAGAGACAGAGCATGAGCGGGGGAGGGGCAGAGAGAGAGGGAGACACAGAATGAGAAGCAGGCTCCAGGCTCCAAGCTGTCAGCGCAGAGCCCGACGCGGGGCTCAAACTCACCGCGAGATCATGACCTGAGCCGAAGTGAGACACTCAACCGACTGAGCCACCCAGGCGCCCCAGTGGAACAGGGCTTTTAATTGCTGTTGACATTTACCTTCTATAGGAAATACGTTTTATATCGTAACCTAGCCTGTAATGTTTAAAAGCATGATACAACAGTGCTTTCCTTTATTATGGGCAGTGCAAACAGGCATTTTCTATTCTGTTGTCATCTAATTTTTTTTTTTTTTTATGCTGGTTGCAATCCACTAAATTGATTTTTCAACCCACTAATCGGTTATAACATACAGTTGATAAACGCTGCTCTGGAGGGTTGAAGCATGAACCTTACTAGCAGGTCCTATTTGGTGGGGGGGGGGGGGG
>NW_024412377.1:62887492-62893361 GCF_014898765.1 Herpailurus yagouaroundi
CCCCCCCCCCCCCCCCCCCCCCCCCCCCCCCCCCCCCAGCACATAGTATATGCCAGGCACAGTGGTGAACACGGTCTTCTTTGATCTTAACCACATTTTGCATATCAGGTCACCAGATGTCAGAGAGGGCATCACCAAGCCCAGGTCACACAGCAAGTAAGGGCAGAACCAGGATTCCCGTCTCGGTCAGTCTGACATGTGTGAATGTACTTTGGGTCTTGGAACATTTCCCCTGTGTATCTGCCATTAGGCCTTGCTCAAGATTGTTCCCAGAGGAGGCATCAATAGATACATGAGTGAAGGAATCAAATGTCAAGCAGGTATGAAAAGAAATTCCAAAACAGTCTAGTCTCTTCACTATTATTCTAAGCCAGGGCAGAGGGTTCCCAAACTTGGCCAGTGATTTGATTTTTTTTTTTTTCTTTTTAAAGTTTTAATTCACTTTTAAATTGAGATATAGCATGGCTCCCTGTAAAATGCTCTCATCTTAAGCATACAGCTCAGTGGCTCTTTGCATACATACACCCACAGGGCCACCCCCAGATCGGGACACAGAACTTTACCAGTACCTCCAAAGGCTCCCTTGGGCCCCTTCCCAGCCGGTGCCCCTGCCGAGAGGGGGTCCTTCTCCTGACTTCCCTCATCACTGGTTAGTTTTCCCTCTTCCCCATGGCTCGTAAATGGAATTGTATATGAAACGTGGGGGTCTTTCATTCAGCGTGACATCTGTGAGATTGTGGGTCTCACCCGTGTTGCCCAGGTGTGTAATACATTTTTTTCTGTATTGTGGTGTCTGCTTCTTTTTGGTACTTTCAATCTTCTTAACCATTTTTCATCGAATATTTTAGACACATAGCATAGAGGTTAATCCACCCCCCCACACACACCCCTGTAAGGAGCAAACTTAGGCCCCCATGTTCCTCTTCTCCAGCTCTCACATTTCCAACTTGATGTATCCCTACCACCACCCTAGTATGACTGCTTTCCTAAGTGTGTATTAATCCTTCCTGTGTGTGTCAGGAAATTTTACTGCCTGTGTATGAATTCTTAATGGGTCCTTAAATTGAGAGAGGGAGAGAGAGAGAGAGAGAGAGAGAGAGAGAGAGAGAGAGTGTGTGTGTGTGTGTGTGTGTGTGTGCATGCATGCTTTTTTCATTGCTGAGCCAGACAAATTTTTTTTAATATTCCAAGTCTTTCTGGAATTCAGAACCTCAGCTCTGTGCTATTGAGGTCAGGAGAGTTGGAGCAGAGTCCAGAAGGAAAGGCCAGTTGGGGAGAAGCAGGAAGAGAGCAGAGGAGTTAGAGTCCTGGGGGGGTGGGAGGTGGGTATGCAGGGAAGACGCTTCCACCTGTGTGAAGCAGCTGTAACTTGGGGGTCCCTGCAGCTCCTGTCTGTGTCTCCTCTTGGACCTATGAGGGAACCCACGTGCCCCTCTTTCTGACCTGATTTCTGGGCCCGCTGGTGCCACGCCTGCCAAGGCAGCTAGCTAGCTCTCAGAGGGACTTGGAGGGGAGAACAAGGTTCTCCTTTGGGAGAAAGCAAATACTTGTGGCCTTTTGTACGTCACCCCCTGTGGCCAGTGGTGGGTAAGGTGGTGAGCACTCAGTCTCGGGGCCAGGCACGACCCTAAGTAAGCACTGCCTGCATCCTAACACATGGCCCCTCTTAGAGCAACCCCATGAGATGGGCGCTGTTTGACTGAATCCCCCAAGCCCTCCGCCAGAAGTGGTAAAGCTGGGACTCACCGCCAGAAAGGCCGGCTCCAGCCCGCCATGACCTATATACTCTCCAGCCTCGCTTCTGGTAGAGGGCAGAAGGTGCGCGGGCCGTTCCTTCCAGGCACTCACCTCCTCCTCTGACTACACGTTCCTTGCGGAGTTTTCCTTGACTTTAGCTGCGGCAGGCAGGGATTGGCTTCGTTTGGCCCATGTCGTATCTCAGGGGCCCAGCCCAGCATCCAGAACAGAGTAGATGCTAGTGATGTCTGTGGGATAGATGCCGAATGAGTGAATGGGCAACAGTGCAGTTGCAGAGTGGTGAGAAACCAGCCACAAGGAGGCCTTTGAGTGGAGCCTCTGCAGACTCCGGGCTTGACTCTGAGCTGTGGGGAGTCCAAAAGTCACGGGTTTGAGTTCCGGCTCTGAGGCTCCCTCACAGCGGCCTTAACCCTCCTCATCTGGAAAGTGGGGATCCTGACAGTCCCTCCCTCCTGGGGTCACTGGCACTGCGCGGTCAGGGTGTGACACCTCACTGCCCATTCTGGCCACAGGTAGGGGGCAAATGGGCCTCCCAGGTGGGCAGGTCCTGTTTGGGTAAAAGGCCAAGATGGTCTCATGGGAGGACGCTAGCGTTCTTGCTCAGGCCCACCAGTTCCACGGAATCTGCTGGTGGGCACGTGTGAACTTTTTGATTGATGTTGTCCCGTGAGTTTTCCCTGTGTCCCTGGTTCTGCCTCTTTTTTTTTTTTTCAACGTTTATTTATTATTTTTGGGACAGAGAGAGACAGAGCATGAACGGGGGGAGGGGCAGAGAGAGAGGGAGACACAGAATCGGAAGCAGGCTCCAGGCTCTGAGCCATCAGCCCAGAGCCCGACGCGGGGCTCGAACTCACAGACTGCGAGATCGTGACCTGGCTGAAGTCGGACGCTTAACCGACTGCGCCACCCAGGCGCCCCATCCTGGTTCCGCCTCTTAGAGGCCACAGGAACAGCCGCCAGCTGGCCTTGGCTGCTGCCTCTGTGTTTCAGCCCTCTGCTGTCATCTGACGCTAAGAAGATGGCCAGCCAGGCCTCGGCTGGCTGCGGAGGCGTGACTGTCCCTGATCCTGGCTGACATCCTCTGGGTGCCAGCTAGGCAGGACAGCTCTCATTTTTCTTTGTACTCACTCGGCTTTGTAGACACCCCTCCTGGCCCTGGTAACTGACCAGCAGGCTTTCGTCCCCAACCTCAAATGCACCCGCTGTTTACCTTCTCTGCGTTGTGGACTCAGCAGGGCTGTTCATAGCAGATACCGAGGACCTCTCCCTCACAGCTGGGAACTGACCTTTCGTGGGTGCCTCTTGGGCGCCAGGGGCTCTTTTCTGCATTCCCCTTACTGATCTCCTAGCACTAGGAGGGGGGTTGCAATCCCCACCCCACCTCCACCTTACAGATGAGTAAACTGAGGCTCAGAGAGGTCTAGCCAGTTGCCCAAGCACAGTCAGGATTTGAACCCCAGCCCGTGTGAGTCCAAAGCCTGGCCTGTCTCCACTTCCTCCTGTGCTCCTCTGCAGAGAAGGCAAGGGTAATAAACCCATGAGCGCTAGAGGCAGTCACAGTGCCAGCAATGATGATAATTGCAGCTAACATCTGTCACGTGCTTGCTCCGTGCTGTGAACTGTAATCAATGCCCTGCATGCGCTTCCACATGCAGCCCTTACTCCCGTGAGGCAGGCAGTATTTTTATCCCCATTTTACAAATGACAGACACTGGGGGTTCAGAGAACAGTTTGTCCAAAGGCATGCAGCTAATGCATGAGGCAGTAGTGCCCCTGGCCCTGCAGATCCACACCTGGGGGACTGAAAAACCAGGTACACTGTGACATCCAGACACTGAGATTAGATTACTCAGCGCTAGAAAGAGATGAGCTACCGAGCCATGAAAAGGCACGGAGGAGCCTTAAGCGCATATCACGTGAAGGAAGCCAATCCGAAAAGGCCACATGCTGTACAACTCCAACTGTATGCCATTCCGGGAAAGGTAAAAATATTCTGGAGACAGTAAAAAGATGAGTGTCTGGGGGGGCGGGGGTGGGAGGAGGAACGAATAGGCAGAACCCAGGATTTTCAGGGCACCGAAACTATTTTATATGAGACTGTAAGGATGGATACATGCCATTCTACATTTGTCCAAACCCTACATTTGTCCACACCGAGAGTGAGCCCGAATGTGGAGACTGCGGGCTCTGGGAGGTCATGATGTGTCAATGCAGGTTCACCCGTCGTGACCAGTGTCCCACTCTGGTGGGGGACGCTGACAGTGGGGGAGCCTGCGTGTGTGGGGAGCAGGGGTTACATGAGAAATCTCTACCTTCGTCTCGGTTTTGCTATGAAATCTGAAACTGCTCTAATAGCCTTTTCAAAAGGCAGGCAAGTACACAAGGCACCTGTTAATGCTTGAGCTGCCGCCAGCCTCTCCCCTGACCTGTGTTCTTCCCACTTCCCTGAGCAGTGATATAAAGGGGGAGCGGGGTGGCTGCAGGATGTGGGGGCTTCCCTGGCTAGATTGCCTGGGGGCTAGTCTTTTCCAGGCGTTCTTCCAGGCCTGCGTTCAGGTGTGGTTTATTCAGGAGCGTGCACCGCATGGGAAGCCAGAGGGAGGTAATGGTGCAGTCGGGTGACCAGGGGAAGCAAAGGGATGGCAGGCATGCCACTGGGCTCTGCTAGGAGACGGGCCGCTGCTCCGTCCCATTTGGGGAGAAGGAAGGAGAAGGTAAGGGGAGGTGATAACCACATACTTCGGTCCCTATCCCCTGGGACAGCATGTGCTCAGAGGAGGCTGGCCAGGGCATTGCACAATTCAGGCGTAGTTGGATCAATGGCCTTTGGAAAAGTACATTTTGCTCAAGAGCCAAGTAAAACTGGAGGCTCTGCCACCAGCACACTGAAGTCAGGAGTCCTGACTCACACGGAGAGGGAGGGAGGAGAGCTGGAGGCAGGCTGCAGCCCTCCAGTGGGCCCAGGCTCCCTCAGGTGCCAGGCCCCTCGGCCAGCTCAAGGCCCTCAACCGGGACAGTGTGTGTGCCACGGGCAGCGTCCTCAAATGGCTGCGTCAGGGCTCAGACCCCATTCATGGTTTAGAAAAGCTTTTGTCTCTCAGAAGCCATGGGTAAAATGAATCACTGTAAAAACCTAATTTTCGTATTGACTTGCATTGTCGGTTTAAAGGTGACTTCTCTCAAAGATGAGTCTTTGGTAGATAAAAGTTGCCAAAGCCCATAGATTTGGGCCATCTGGGTGTTGTGGAAAGAGCTCTGTTGGGACTCACAGGTAGTTCTCACACGTGACATTAGGCAATTGAGCGTAGCTTCCTGGGCCTCGGTCTTTCTGCCTTTAAAATGGATCTGGACTAAATTAGCCTTGCCAAATACCCAGGAAGCATGTCACTGGTGACCCTGTTGCCTTGGTAGACTTTGCTGATCCATCTCAGCCTTCACAGCTGGACAGCCTGGAATTGATCCCAGAGACGAACCTTCTTGGCCACGCGGGGACTCCGTGATCTCAAAGTTCTCTTCTGGCTCTAGAACATTTAGATATCTTTGCCCTCTGCTATCTTTATAGTTGTACTGCCTATTCTGACACAAAAACTCAAGATTTAAGACCAAGTCCATAAATCTGATGGTATCCAGGCCAAATTTGAGCCACAGAAGTATTTTAATTTGCATATTGTTTGACTTTAAAAAAGATCTTTTTTAAATTGGTGATTTCACATAGGACCCAAGATTTCTGTTTCTTCCTGATTTTTAGCCACTCTAGGCCTCCTTGTTTTAGCCAAGGGCCAAGCTGGGTCCTTTCTGCTCCTTTCATTTTTTAAAATTATTATTATTTCTTAATGTTTTATTTATTTATTTATTTATTTATTTATTAAAAAATTTTTTTTCATGTTTATTTATTTTTGAGAGAGAGAGGAGGAGGGGCAGAGAGAGAGGGAGACATAGAATCCGAAACAGGCTCCAGGCTCTGAGCTGTCAGCACAGAGCCCAGTGCAGGGCTTGAACTCACGAATGGTGAGATCATGACCTGAACCGAAGTCAGATACTCACCTACTGAGCCACCCAGGCGCCCCCTGGTTTATTTATTTTTGAGAGAGGAAGAGAGAGAGAGAGAGAG
>NW_024412377.1:62893461-62913201 GCF_014898765.1 Herpailurus yagouaroundi
GGCAGAGAGAGAGGGAGACACAGAATCGGAAACAGGCTCCAGGCTCCGAGCCATCAGCCCAGAGCCCGACGCGGGGCTCGAACTCACGGACCGCGAGATCGTGACCTGGCTGAGGTCGGACGCTTAACCGACTGCGCCACCCAGGCGCCCCTCAAGTTTTTATTTAAATTCATTATTTAACATACAGTGTCAGGGCACCTGGGTGGCGTAGTCAGTTAAGCATCCGGCTCTTGATTTCAGCTCAGGCCATGATCTCATGGTTCCCGGGATCGAGCCCTATGCCAGGCTCTGCCCTGACCATGTGGAGCCTGCCTGGGATTCTCTCTCTCCCTCTCTCTGCCCCCCCCCCTCCCCCCGCAACATACACTCTCAGGATGTTTCCTGGAATCTTTTTCAGAGGGAAAAGGCATTTTCTGTCCATGAGTAGTCACTCCCTAGTAAATTGGTTTTACATTTTTATCTTCCCATGCGGTCTTTCCTTAAAGACTTAGATAAGCCGTGGACTATTGAGGAAAGCAAGGGTGAGGCCGATGTTGGAAATCTGGGGGTGGGAAGGACATCCCCTTCCCATCCCACTCTCACCCCCGCCCCGCCTCTTGTAGACCCCCTCTGTGAAGTCCTGTTGCTGGTGGGTGGTCAGGAAGCCAGTGGCTCCTAAAGGGGACTCACCTGCACATCTTAGGTGAGCTCTTGGCCCAGGAAAGACCCAGTTTCTGCAGCCCAGTGGGCCTCTTGTTACTTAAAGATGAGGCTCCCCACTTAAGATTTCAGTGCCAGACACTAGGGACCCCAAGAGACTAAGGACAGTTCCCGCACGGCAGGAATCCACAACTTCTAGGGGAAAACACAAATAGTATTAATGAGACAGAGTGCGCTGTGCTGTTCATTCATGACTGTGGTCCACACATGTTTAGTAACAGCACATCATGTGCTGGATGGTGACAGTGAGAAGCTCAGGGACTGTGCGCAGCCCAGAAGGTGGAACCTCAGCCAGCCTATGGCTAATCAGAGATGGATTCTCAAAGAAAGGGATGTGTGAACTGAGTTTTAAAGAATTACTGGGACTTCTGCCCTTTCCTGCCCCTCAGCTCTACCAGGCTCCTTACTATATTCCAGGGACCTGCCAAGTATGCTTCCTGCCTCAGGGCCTTTACACTTGCTATCCCTTCTGCCTGGAATGTTCTTCCCTGAATAGCCGTGTGGCTGCTCTCCCACTTGATTTAGATGAACATTTGCGTGTCACCTTATCAAATGGGGCTTCTCTGAGAGCTATCCCCCTGCTCCTGTCTAACACAGCTCCTATATTATATGCTGTCTCCTAGTTTGGTTTATTTTTCTTCATGACACTCATGGGCACTGACACGTTCATTCACTGTTTGTCTCTTTTACTAGGATGTAAACTAGGTGAAGGCAGGGAGTTTTGTGTCTGACCACTGTTGTATTCCTAGCACCTAGAACAGTGTTTGGTCCACAGTAAGTACTCATTCATGACAGAAAGAATGAGCTGGTGGAGGAGGAGTGAGATGGGGTGACGCAGACAGAGGGTGCAGTGCATGTAAATAAACAGAGCTGGGAAAGAATGGGCCTTTCTGGAACAAAGAGTGTTGGTGGGGACACGAGGTGCGTGGGAGGGAGGGCAGGTAATAGACGGGGACTGGCCAGCCCAAGACGGTTCTCCTAAAGACCCTACCTGGCTTTATTTTTTCATTTGTAACCTGTTTATTATGGAACAACTGAAAAATACTGAGACGTGTCCAAATGAGAATGGTCACCAAGGAGAACACTTTGATCCCTGGGATTGTTGAAAAATTCACCTTTTAATTTGTCAGCCAGATCTCGTTTTCTAAAACACTCTGCTGCTTCCCAGCCTGGCACAGTAACTTCGTGTTCAGGTCGATGATGGTGCAAATCCCAGCTTTGCCATATGCTAATTGAGTGACCTTGGGCTTCTGGAGCCATGAACCTTAGCAGAAGCTGTTGCTCTGCCTGAGACACCCTTCTGCCCTTTTCTTCCAGCCTCATTTCTGCTTATCTTTCCAGGTTCAGGGTCTCAGCCTGAGAGTCTGTGACTCTACACAGTCTTTTCTGAGTCCCAGTTTCCTTCTTTGTAAAAAACAGCTGAACCTAGTTTTTGTGTCTTGGACGGCTTGGACTCATGAGCGAAGAGGCTGGCGTAATAAATACTCTCTTTCCTCTTTCCATGACATCAGATCCACCTCAGCTATGGCTTTATTATACTTTCATTGACCGGCCAGCCTCTTAAAATCTTGATCCTATCTTAGGGCTTTTATCCCCGGGCCTCACCAGAACTCAGCCCTCACTTCTTAAGGTAGCGAAGAATGTTGTTCAAAAGGTGGTCTCATAGTAGAGAGTAAAATTGAATCCCCCGGGCGGGTGCAGGTGGAGGTCAGGTGACATTTGGGCTCTCCCCAAAGGGTGCACCTTCCACAGCTGTCTTGGCACGGCTGTCTTTCTCCCAAATACTTTCCTCCTAAACTTAAAAACACCGGCACCCGTAGTTTCTTCCTTTTAAATCTCTGCTGAAGGCCATGCCCTGGCTGGGAGCCGCAGGGATGAGAACCCAATCCCCGGAATAGCTCCTGCCGCTCAGCATTTAAATGCCGTCTGTATTTTTATCCGATGATGGGTCATTTCTGAAAAACCCCCACTCATGTTCTGCCCCTCTAAGAATACATTTCCATTTATAGCTTCCACACTTGGGATGATGTTGTGTCCTGGTGTGGGGCCGGCGGCTGCGTCCTGTTTCCAGTGATTTGGAAACACTTTGGGGGCCCTTGCCGTCCCCTGGCCTGTGCTCCCTGTGGCCTTGACGGTGGGAAGCTGGACTCCTAGCCAGGCCCCGGCTGCCTGACGTCCCGAGGCTCTGACACCACGCCTTTCCTCTTTCTGTGCGAGCGTGGACTCACTGACTTGTCACAGCATGTGGGAGGCAAGTGAGGGTGAGGAGCCCCCCGTCCGGCTGTGCTCTGCCAGAGCCTCAGGGTGGCGTCACACCACAGTTCCAAACCTCCCTTTCTCACTCACCAAGTGCCCACCACACCCACAGCAGGTGCCAGGCTGCGGGGCAGGCACAGGAGGGCGGTGGGGAGCGTGGACAGCCAAGGGGCCCAGGGGCTAGTGCAGAGCTTTTAGGAGCCTCTGGGTGAGGCTGACCAGGGTTCCAGCCTGACTCTGCCTCTTGCTGGTTGTATGAACTTAGGCAGGTGTCTCAGCTTCTCTGAGCCTCAGTTTACACATTTGTTGATGGCATCTCATGAGTGGTAGGAAGAATTCAGGGGGATAGAGTAGGTCAAGCATCCTCAGTAGTGCTTGGCTCACAGGGTAAGGAGCCCAGGAAATGCCAGTCCCTTTCCTCATCCCTCTGTTGACCTGTGGTCCTTAGGAAATACATTTGAAGTGGGAGATAAACACACAGCTGATACCTTAGCAACTCTAGCATGCACCAGCATCTCCTGAAGGGCACTTTTTCCACAAATGCCTGCCATCCTCACCCCATCCTGGTTGCATTCATTCTACAGTGGGACCCTGGAATCTGCATATTTGATCAGCCACCTGGCAGATTCTGAGGCAGTGGTGCAAGGACCACACTTGGAGAAAAGCTGCTTCCTTCATCCATGCCACAAGTATTTCTATGGATCTCCTTTGTGCCAGGCACTTTTCTAGGCTCTGGAGATAGAGTGGAACTCAAAGGCAGACATAGTCCCTGCTCTCCTGTAACTTATATTCTAATGGCGGGATCAGGCAATGAACAAATGCACATAAGACAACATAAATTCAGGCAGTGATCTTAAGTGCTACACAGAAAAAGACAGTAGAGTAAGGAGGTCGAAAGAGACGTTTTAGTTAGTGGCCAGGACAGGCCTGTCTAAAGAGGTGATGTTTGAATATAGGCATAAATGAAGTGAGGCAGCAAGCATGCAGATTATCTGAGGGAACAATGTTCCAGAGACAGAGAACAGCAAGGGCAAAGGGCCTGAGATGGGAGCAAGCTTGCTTGACTGTTCAAGGAACAGATTGCATTGGGATTTAGAGCTCTTAGGCTGATGCTCCCTCCCTGCTGGGCGTGAGCTTTGTTCTCCTGACGAGCCCAGGTCCAGGTAACAGGCGAAGGGCACTGTCCAGCCCAGTGAGGCCACTCCCTTTTTTCTGATAGACCATCTAAAACACCCCTTGAGAATTTCTTCATCCTCTTCCCGATTAGCCAGTTTGACTCTGCTGCTCCTCACTGTGGCCCCTGCAGCCAACACAGCATACCTCACGACTTCTCAGGCGTTTGGGAGCCCCAGGAGGACACTGATGGTGACTTGGAAAGAGTCAGGAGGGCTTGTCTCTTAACACAAAATGCTGCTGCCCTTTCTCTTTTACTTTAACTATTTGAAGCTGCATGAGTTTGGATTCCACAATCCCTGAGGTTCCTTCTGGGACCCAAAGAACAGGTTTTGTGTGAGAAGCTGTTGCGTTTTCTTCTGGACATATCAAGTATGAGGGGCAGGGAGGACACCCCAGGGAGTGAGGAAGCTCCTTGGGCATTACTGTATGAACTCTTTGAGGAGAGGGACCACATCCACATCTGTCTTGTTGACTTTTTCCCATCTCTCTGGAACTTGGCGTGGGAAATTAAGGCATGGATGAGTTGGCTGTGGGACCTAAAAGAGAAGAGGCCTGAACACAGACCCCTGTGGGCACACCTGCATATCAGGGATAGCAGGAGGAAAAGGAGCAGACAGAGAGGATGCCAGAGAGTGAGAATGCCATGGTACTTTAGGCAGCCAGGAGAGATCCAGGAAGGAAGGGGCAGTTAACAGGTTCAGAGCAGGGGCAGTACTGAGGAGAGCCAATGGCATCTGGCCCTTAGTGACTCTTGGGTGGTCTTACATAGCACAGGAAGAGAGAGTGGTGGTGGGGGTTGCTGATGTCAGAGGCCAGACTGCTGTGAGAGAAGGATTACATGGAAGGTGAGATGTGAGGTTGTTCTAGGCCAGTTATTAAGAAGTATGCTGTATACTTCCGATTGCATTGCATTGAGAGGTACAGAATAACTGGTTGTCTTCTCTTTGAGATACTAAGGTTAATCACTGGGTTCCAGTGGCTGTAGCCACTATTATTTTTATTTTAGCCACTATAATTATCTATTATTAAGTTTCGGATCATTGCTAAGATCCAGTGTTTTATCAAAGGGCACACAATGATGATTTTTTCTACTTCTATTAGTCTTTCTGCATTATTCTTTGAAATTATTCTGTAAAACAGAACTTCACCTTCATCATCTATTTGGTTACCTAGGAATGCATTTGTGTACCAAAAAAAAAAAGTCGGAATTAGTACTTTCTATCTACTAGTTTTCAGAATAAGGAGTTGGTGGCCTAGTAACTTCAAAGGTGTCCAAAGAAGCTTTTGTTGTGTTTTGTTTTTTGAAGTGTCGTTATGCACTCACAGATTATTTAATGTGTTTTAGCCATTACCATTTTTTAACAGCTTTATTTAGGTATAATTGACATACAGTAAACTTCACATACCTAAGGTGGACAGTTTGAGGAATTTAATATGTATCCACCCATGAAACCATCATCACGGTCAACATAGTGAACCTAAAGTTTCCTCATGCCCACCTCTTCCTTCGTCCCCAGGTAACTGGTGGCCTGCTGTCACTCTAGATTAGTTTGTACTTGTCTAAAATTTTATAGCTTCCAAAAGAAACAACAGGTGTAACCAAAATGGTTACTCTTACCATTCTTAGGCGATGCGTAAAAAATAGTACATATTTAGGGATACATGTGACAAAAGAAGTTCAAGACCCGTATACCAAGCACCCCATTAAACACTGATGAGAATTTTATATAGATGGAATCATACCACGTGTACCCTAGTTTGTGTTTCATGCAGTACAGTTGTTTTGAGAATCATCCATGTTGTTGCTCATGTCAATACTTCATTGCTTTTTATTGCTGGGTAATAGTCCATTGTGCGGATATGCCATAATTTACCTATCTCTCTGCCTGTTGATGGACGTTGTGGCTCTTACAAATTAAATCCGTGGCTATAACATCACAAATATGAAGATGTAAGCAAGGATATAAATCATTTTTTGTCACTATCCACGCCCCCCCCCAAACATATACTTAAAATTTAACAGAAGCAGCGTTCCACCGTTTGCTTTTTTCTTTTCATGTAAAGAGACCTTCCTCATTTCCCTTTACAGCTGGATCGTCCTCCACTTGGTCTATAGTTTATTAACCGGTCCCCTTGGATGGACATTTGGATAGTACCCGGTTGTCTGCTATTACAGCCGTGCTGTGGTGAATAGCCTGCGCATACGTCATTTTGTCTTTTCATCTGGAATTTGCTGAGTGCCATTAATGGGCCAGGCCCTGCACGATCCACAGATTGTGGAACAAATCTGGCTCGACTAGGTCCAGTCAGAGTAGAGGACCCTGCAGCCATATTGGGGCTGTGCCAGGAATGTATATGTCCACAGAGTCTGGGAAGGTGGGGCAGGCTGTGTCAGGGGGTGCCTTCTAGAAGCTCTTCTTCCTCTTTGGCCAGACTTAGTGGCTTCTGTGGGAAGGAAGAGAGGGGGAAGACCAGGACTTTGTGGTCAGAGAGGGTATTCTGGGATGAGAAAGGTCACAGTGGAGGCAGTTGGAGCTGGGAGACCTCCACACAGCCTCCGAGATTTGGGGAGAGAGCCTCAGGGGATGGGCTGGAGAGAGAGAACTGTGCACGTGGAAGTGCTTTGTGCAGAGGGTCATCCCCCAGACCTCCACTCCTTCAGCCCCCAGCCTGTCTGCGTGCTTCAGGCAGGCCTGTGGCACAGCGGTTAGAGCATATGTCCTGAAGCTAGACGGCAGGCGTCGAGTCCTGCGTCTTGGGCAAGTGAAATGGGAAGAATGATGGAATCTACTACACAGGGCTGTGAAAAGGACTTGAGTTAACGAACGCAAACTCTGAGTCCACGACTGGGTGCACAATGGTCCCTCACAGAGGGGACAGCCACAGAGTAGCTGTGATAGCCATGATTCACCCTCTAAGCTCTTCTATGTGGGCTGGAGAGGGAGACAGATTTTTTTCCCCTTCTGACAGAGGAAGGATTGGTGTGGGCTCTTATTAGCAGTTTGAACGTCAAGGACAGGATTCAGGGGGCTGTGAGAGTGATTCTAGGGCTCAAGAGAACCGGTGCTTGTAGGGTTCTTTCCCTGCCCGTGCTTGGCTCTGACACATTCATTTACCTCCGTGTGCCCTCCAGCATGCACACGCGTGTGCGTAGGCGTGCGCGCGCACCCTCCCCCCCCCACACACACCACACCAGTGGTTCTCAGTAAGGTGGAAGAAATGAGTAAGTGAACAAGCAAGCACACTTTTCACCTAACTCCCTGGTACTTGGCACTGAAGCCTCTTGACAGGCTGGTGGGCAGGGGTGACCAGGCCACAGCACCAACTAAAAGCCTTGCTGGCTATTTTTGGGACCAGTGACCCACCACTTCCAATGACTTGCTCCTCAATGGCGTCTAATTTCATTAAGCCTTGGAAACAGTGACATCACGAGCGCCTGCCTGCCTGGTAGCCGCCCACATATGGCGAACCACAGAGTGATCTGAGATTCGTCTCCAAGAGCAAGGGAGAAGTGAGGTCCCAAGCAGCAAAAGTTAAAATAGCAAAGCTGAGGCATTCTGCTATGAAAAGAAATTACAGAAGAAATCCATTAGTCAGAGATTTCCAGCGGCAATTTCCTTGCTTGGGAGCAGAGGAAGACGTATGCGTGTTTATTTTGGGTGAGGTTATGCGGCCATTCCTCACTCAGTAGGCTAGATGCAGCCTGTAGAGTAGTTTCTGTTAAGTAAATCCTATATTCTCATCAATTCCTCGTACCGATGTTGATGTATGTTTGATCTTAAGGTAAGATGTGTTAGAGGCGCAGATTCGGTGCGTTTTATTAAAATAGTGACCCTTGGCCTTACTCGACTGTCACGGTAAGCCACAAGTCTAGGTGGACCTCGTTGTTTCTCTGTGGGTCCCTTTGCCCAGGTCTCTCCAAGTGAGCTCTTCTTTCTCAGGCACAGAGCACAAAGGAGAGGGAAAGACTGCTTAATCCAGATCGCTGGTCTCTGTGGGGGCAATCGAGGCCGTGGCCATGACTTCACCCAGCGGGAGCAGAGGCAACTGGCTGCCTTTCAGACAGAACACAGACTCAGTGGGAAAATGAGCTTCCCACATGCGAAGTTTTGGTCTCGTACGACATGGTTTCTCTACTTCAGTTCTCTGGACATTTGGGGCCAGTAATCCTTTGTTGTGGGGTGGGGGGGATTTTACTATGCATTGCAGGATTGTCGGATGCATTAGCACTCCTGGCCTTAACCCGCTAGGTTCCAGTAACACCCCCAGTCCCCCGTGCGACAACCAAAAATATCTCCAGACATTGCCAGATGTCTCCTGGGGGGCCAAAATTGCCCCTGGTTGGGAACCGCTAGCATATGAGAGATAACAAGGATTTCATCAGCTTTTTATTGGCTTGTTTCTGATTTAAATATTCTGTGTCTAATTGTACCTCGAACTGAACAAGTCGCTCTTTTTTTTTTTTTTTAACGTTTATTTATTTTTGAGACAGAGAGAGACAGAGCATGAACGGGGAGGGGCAGAGAGAGAGGGAGACACAGAATCTGAAACAGGCTCCAGGCTCTGAGCTGTCAGCACAGAGCCCGACGCGGGGCTCGAACTCACGGACCGCGAGATCATGACCTGAGCCGAAGTCGGACGCTTAACCGACCAAGCCACCCAGGTGCCCCAAGTCACTGTTCTTAAAGCTTCTGTTTTCTCATCTGTAAAATGATTGGGTTGGACATAGTGATCTTAGAGAACCTTCTAGACCTGACAGTGGAGGGTTTTGAAGGCAGGAGGCCCCTGTGGGGTCTCTGTGTTTGTATCCTGTCCCAGCAAGGATAATCCTCTTGCCAGCCTAGCTCCAGTCACTACTGCCATTGTCCTGGCACTTGGCATTGGATCAGTCTTCCTTAAGTCCAACTGATGGCTCTCTTACTTTAATTTAAGTCCACTCTGCCCCCACCCCCACCCCGCTTTGAAGTGAAGATTTCTCAATATCCAGTACAAGGAACCCCTGAGGACTCAGCTTCTCCACTGTCCATTTCAGCCTAATCTTGTTTTTAAGAGCAGCCAGTGGATCTTATCTTTGTGCAGATTCATTCATTGACTCATTCATTCAGGTCAGTTCTCCAGGGGCCTGGATTGGGCAGGGCTGGGCAACAAGGGGGCCCAGGTCCTGCCTCAAGAAAATCATACTCTGGTGGGAGGGCAGGAAAAGAGCATTTTTTTGCTTGACAGTGATGAAGAATCCATGGTTTAGCTTTCTCTGTTTGAGGCTAATCAATTCCAATTCTTTAACCTTTTTTCCTAAGCATTTTCCACTGACATGGTCTCAGTTTGGGCCCCACATGGTTGGAAAAAAAAAAAAACAGCAAGAATGTAAATTAGGCCTGGATTCAGAGTCCTGCTGTGGCACTTCACAGGTGTGTGAGCTTAGCCAAACCACCAGCCTCTGTGAGCCTCATCTGTAAAATGGGCTAAAAATCCCTAACTTGAAGGCTGGTCAAGAGAATTAAATGAGAACATGCCAGCCAAAGGCATAGCATGAGCTGAGCCCACACTAGATATGCACTAGGCACCCCTTCCCCCTCTTCCACACTCTCTACCCTTTCCTCCATATTCTCTTGACAGTGGGTGGCCACAGCTAATCGCATCACCACATCACCGCAGGGAGGGACTGACTAATGTAAACCAGAGAGGACGACGGCTCACTTCCCTGTCTGTCACATGCCTGGGTTCTCACCAGTCTTCCTGTGGCCCATTTCTTAGTGACATTCACTGCTGACTCACTTGGCTTGTGGTCAGCTCTGAACCCAGGGTCTTTTTCAGCTCTCCCTTTACCCCACCACCACTCCGCAGCTTGGATTGATGGCATGGGAATGGGATAATCATTAGAGAACATTCTGTTTAGGTGGCCCTTCTCAAGGAGTCAAAAGCATTACTAGATTGGCACCTCCGTGAGGGCAGGGGCCATGTCTACCTTGACCGCTTCCATTTTCCCATATCTAGAGTGCTGCCAGTAAGTACTTAGTAAATATCTGTTGAGTGAATTAATGTATTTTGAGCTGGTCCCTGTCTTTTAGGAGATTCTCACCTGCTCTGGGCAGCATCTGTGGAAAAGTAAGCAAAACTCTGAGACTAATTTACCAGTAAGTGACCTCTATACTGATTCCCACAAGTATAGGGCAGTGGAAGGGCCATGGCCTATGACTCAGACTTGGGTTTGAATCCCAGCTCTACTAGTCACGGGCTTGGTGACTTTGAGCAAGTTGCTTATAGCTTAGCCTTGGTTTTCTCTCTGAAAAATTGGAATATCAGTGTCTGCCAGGGTTATTGTAAGAATTACATGTAAATATGTATATGTAAAAGTGCCCAGGCTGGCAGTGATCTTGGTTTCACATCAGTGACTCTAGAGCACCTCTTTCCTTTGGTCACTATTGCTTCCTATAGTTTGGTCCAAGTCTACCCTCCTCTCTTAGACCTTTGTTCATTCAACCCTCCCCTCGCCATTCTCACTCCCAACAAAGATGTATTCTTGACACCCAGCACACTCAGTAAACATTTGTTAAGCCAGCACCTCAAAATCAGAAGCCTAGAGGGACCAGGTATGTATGAAGAAAGCAGGCTGTGTGGGATTTTTATGTGAAATCTCCCCCTTACAATTTTTTTTTTTATAATTCTATTAAATTTTAAAGAGCCTTTTTAACTTTTTATCTTGCCATAATTTCTGGCTTACAAAAAAATTTGCAAAACTAATGCAAAGACTTCCCATAAGCCCTTTACTGAAACTTCCCTAAATATTACCATGTTACATAACCAAAATACCATTATCAAAACCAGGAAAATAACACTATACCGTAGTATTAACTAATACATGGCTCTTATTCAAATCCTAACCATTGTCCCCCTGATGTCCTTTTTCTCGTCTGGGACATCCTGCGTGGTTCAGTTGTCATGTCTCTTTAGTCTCCTCCAATCTCTGAAAGTTCTTTAGCCTTTTACTTGTCTGAATGACCTTGATACCTTTGACAAGTACTGGCCAGTCATTTTATAGCATGAACCCGCCGGTTGGATTTGTGTGTTGCTTTCTCATGATTCATTTGAGGTTGTGCATTTTGAGCAAGTTTCCCACACGAGTGTAATGGTGTGCCTTCCCCAATATCTCAGACCAGGAGGCACATGATATGTCTCCTTACTGGTGACACTCACTTTGGTCACTTGGTCAAGATGATGTCAAGTTTCTCAACTATAACGTTACACTTTTTCCCTTTGTAATTAGTAAGGATTTTGTGGGGTGGTATTTGAAGGTATGTAAATATCCTGTTTCTCATCAAATGTTTGGTTCATTCATTTCTTTTTTTTAAATATAATTTATTGTCAAGTTGGCTTCCATACAACACCCAGTGCTCATCCCAACAAGTGCCCTCCCCAATGCCCATCCCCCACTTTCCCCTCTCCCCCACCCCCCATCCACCCTCAGTTTGATCTCAGTATCCAAGGTCTCTTATGGTTTGCCTCCCTCCCTCTCTGTAACTTCTTTTTCCCCTTTCCCTCCCCCATGGTCTTCTGTTAAGTTTCTCAAGATCCACATAAGGAGTGAAAACATATGGTATCTGTCCTTCTCTGACTGACTTATCTCACTTAGCATAACACCCTCCAGTTCCATCCACGTCTCTGCAAACGTCATGACAAATACGGAAGCTTCACGAATTTGCGTGTCGTCCTCGCGGGGAGCCGTGCTGATCTCTGTACCGTTCCAGTTTTAGTACGTGTGCTGCCGGAGCGAGCACTATTCATTTCTTTATATAGATCCGTGGCTTCCTATTTTATCCAATGGGTTATAACCTATTACTGTGATTTTTGACTTTAGTGCTCACATCGTCCTTTCTTTGGCCGGTGACCCCACCATTCTTTGAACACTGTCTTGCTTTCTGACATAAGAAGGTGCTCCAAGTTCATCTTGGATTTTCCTCACGTAGCCCTGGGATCAGCCATTTCTGCAAGTAGAGAGGGAGATTTAGAAGCCAACATTTGAGTACCTGATGTGCCGTTTGCTATCTGGCTGTCACGGTTCCCGGACCCTCCCTGTGGAATGAGCCAGGAAATGTATGTGAATAGGATGTGTATTTCTGTATTGGTGGATGTTGAAAATCATGAATCCACAGTGAAACCTCCATTTCCACTCGAGCAGCACAGAGTTTATTCTACTTTTCCCTCCATATAGACCTCCCTTTCCCAACAGTGAGCCCCAGGCGTCCATTATCCTCACTGTATTTACATATTTGATTAGTGTCCCCCACCCCCATGTGTCAATCTCCCCTCTCTGGCCTCTTCACCCTTATCAGATTCTGACATTCTGCCCTCAGCTACCCCCACCTCCTCACCCCGAGTGACCTCTGACTTCCCATAAAACTCCCAGTTTTGAAGTGGTGGTTGATAAAGTTTTTAAACTGTGAGGCCCAGTTTCTGCCTGTGGGCCCTGGATGGCGACCTGGTATTAACTGGACAGGGAAGGTGGATTTTAAGCCCCTCCCACCTCTCTGGTGCCTGTCATTCCATGCCATCCCAGTGCCTCGTGCAAGGGGACTCTGCGCTCTGGCACACCAGGTTCGGTCATCATCCCATCCCAGCGTCACGGGCAGGTGAACTAACTCCACACTCCAGCACGCCAGGTCTGGTTGTCTTTCTTGGCCCCTGTTTTTGCTGTTCTCACTACGTGGACTGCTTTATGCCTCTTCCTGCTCAGCCTCCCATCCTCCTGCTCTGTTCAGACATCACCTGCTGCCGGAAGCTTCATGGACCACCCCATGGACCACTTTCTGGGTCCCCCTAGCACCTTCAGCAAACCTTATGAAGGAACACCATTGTACCCTCCTTCCATTTCCTTCTTGGTCTTTATTGCTAAACTGTAGGCACACAAGGCCAAGGGCTGAGTCTTATACCTGTGTCCTAGTGCCTAAGAGAGGACTTAGCATGTAGTAGGTGCTCATAGATGTTAGTCAGCCGAACATTAACAATAGTAACGGAAAAAAAAAAAAAAAGAATAGTACCTGCACATAAATATTCATATAGTACTTCCTGGGTGCCAGGCACAGTTCTAAGTGCTTTCTATGCACTAAGTCACTTGGCCTTAACCGCTATGCTACGAGATAGTATCGTTGCCCCATTTTACAGCCAGGGGAACTGAGGCTCAGAGAGGTTACGTAAGTGACATGCCCAAGGTTGAACAGTGGTGGAGTCACGTTTGAGCCCACTTGGGCTGATTCCACAGTACACACATGCCTCTTACCTCTTACATGCCCTTCGTGGTTAAAGGGGTCAGCATTTTCCGAATAAAGGAGATGAGTAGGTATGGAGAACTGAGTCACGTGGACCCCTCCCGCTCAACCACACCCCCAGCCCCAGTTTCTAGTGCCCCTTAAGGGCCCGAGAACGGAAGACTGGTAGCTGAGCAGGCCGGAGAGAAAGTGTTACCTTTTAACTTGGCAGCCCACAGGAATATCTTCTCCCCTGACGTGTTAGGAAACCCAGCACGTTTCACGTGCAGTTAGGACAAGCGCACGGTAGTCAAGCATCAGATCTTACGCAAGATTTCCAAGTCATTGCGTTGAGGTTAGCAGGGTGCTAACAGCTTTTCCCAATCACCAAAGGGGAACCACATGCCAACTGGTAGCCCCCGAGGGCTGGAGCAGCAGGCCTCTTCACCATGCCAAGTCCTACCCGGGAGCCTAGGAACACCGCGGGGATAGAACTCTGCTTTGTGAGAACTGCCTGCTCAGGTTCAAGTGACAGGAAGGAAGCCAAGTGTGTGAGGCGCCTCCTCTGTGAATGCTGTGTAAATCCACCACAGACATTTATTTCCGTTACTCCTCTCGATGGCCTGGGAGGACCTGGTAACAGTAGCCACAAACAAGGAAGACCAGCCCAAAAGATTTGAACCCAGGGTGGTCTGATTCCAGGATCCTCACTCTTTAATAGCTGGCCAGAATCTGCTGTGTCTGTCTGACTCCCAGATCCCAGATTCTTCCGCCGCACCCCACAACCCTCATTTGCTGTGGTGGGACCCATATGAAAGAAAGGCATCAAGGCATCTGCTCTGCGTGTGGGCAGGAGACCCCCATTAGACACGAGCCAGAGCCGTCGCAAGCTAACGCTGAGACTGGGCTCCAGGCAGGATTTTGTTAACTTCACGCCTTGGAGTTAGGAAGGAACTCCACAGGCAAGCTGCGGGAGCTGGGGAAGGGGGGGGGGGGGGAGTGAAGACGGGGGGGGGAGGGGGAGGCAGGAAAAGGAAGAGGGGGAGGAGAGGTGACACCGGGCAAGAATGCAGTGCCGTCATGGAACTCAGGAAAGACGGTGCATTTCCCTATTTCCTTCATCATTAGAAAAACCCAAGATGCGGGTTCAGTTCATTCCACAAGGGCTTGCTGAGTGTCTTCTACGCACCAGGCCTGTGCTAGGGTCTGGGGACGTGGGCGGAGGACAAAACCCAAGAAGGTCACTGCCCTTGTGGAAGTTCCGTTCTGATGGGGGGGAGGACCAACCCAGAAACGTAACCAAATGAGGGTCCTGCCTGGTGGCTCTAAGTGTTGTGAGGAAACGCTACCAGGGGATGGGGCAGGGTCCCATCGGAGGGCTTTCCTTCAGGCCTCCTGAGGGAGGTGACCTGAAGGAGTAGGAGGACCTGGTTCCAGGAACAACTGTGGCTTGCTGCCCACATGGCAAGCAAGCTGAAACCATCTTCCCTGCTGCCCTGAGACCCACCCCTTGCGCCCACCTCACCCCTGTCCGCTTTGCTCTCTGCAGGTTTGACATCTACAGGAAGGTGCCCAAGGACCTTACGCAGCCAACATACACCGGGGCCATTAGTGAGTAGCCATCCTTCTTGCCGTTGTCCTCACCCCCTCCCCATCTCCCCTTACCCGGGCCTGCTCTCCCTGTGCAGAACTGCTGAACCAGGGAGAAAAAAAGGAGAGACGGGAGGAGAGGACAAAGGATGGGCATCTTGCGAGCCCTTCATAGAGTTCCTCGTCTCATCTCTGTTCTCACCAGAGCCCTGCAAGGCATCGGCATTATCTGTTTCTGGGAGGATACACCCGAAACCATCAGTAGCAATTGCCCCTGGGAGGGGAGACTGGGGCTCAAGGGGTCAGGAGGGCTTTTCTTCCCTTTTAGACTGCTGGAGTTTTCGACATAAGCACATTTTTAATCATTAAAAAAAAAAGAAGAAGAAGAAGAATTGCACCAGATTTTGGTTTCTAAATGCCAGTGTTCAGTAAAAGGACCCAAAGTCTCCTTCCAGGGCCGGGGCAGGAAGAGAGCAGAATAAGCTTGGATCATCTTGGGCCAAAAAGCAAAGAAGCTCCCGGAGGGGGGAAAAAAGGGCTAGGGGGTGCATCAGCAGGACACAGGAGCAACATGAAAGAGGCCAAAGGCTAACACAGGGGTAGTCGGAGTAACAGATCATGGCATGATTGTCTGATGTGCCAAAGAATTACAAAAAAGGAGTATGAGAGTGTACTGATGTAAATCAATGGGAGAGAAGGGATGGCTCTTCCTTAACAGAAGAATTCCAAGTAGTACAGTAATGTAGATGGATAAATACCCCCTCCAGGAGGTAAAGCCTAATTCTCTTCTCCTGGAGTATGGGCTGGACTCAGTGATGCAGAGAATGGAAAGAGCAGAGAGTGGAAGGGAAATCGTAACTTTCCTGTCTAGCTGCCCAGAGACAACCAAGTGATGAAGGTTGACATCAGCCAGTGAGACGTCCTGTGGACGTCACGCACCCCCGATGGGACGTGATGGGAAGGACACCTCCCCTCCGAACATTCTTCCCCAAACAGCCCAAGCCTGCCCAATCATGAGAAAGCATCATCGGGGCCCAGGTTGGGCGACATTCTACGCAACTCCTGCCAGTACGCTTCAAAAGCGACAAGGTCTCGAAAACCTTGGGAAGAAGGGGGAACTGTCAACAGATTCAAGACTAAGGACACAGGATGACTACATGCAAAGTGAGATCCCAGGTTGGGTCCAGGAACAGGAAAAAGGGGGTTTGTGGGGAAACTGGCGAAACCTGTAGTCCTGTCTGTAGCTTAGTTTTGGTGCTGTATGGTGTTACTTCGTTTTGACGTGCATACCGTGGTTATGGAAGACGTTAACGTGAGGAGAAGCCGGATGAAGGGCGCATGGGAACTCTCTGTACTGTCTCTGCATCTGTTACTCCACAATGAGAAGTTTATTAAAACCAAAACAAACCCAAAAGCGCCATGCGCGCAGGAAAACCTCATAGCCTCATTTTCCAGAGGAGAAAATGGGCCCAGAGAGGTGAAGTGACTTGTCTCAAGTTTCACATCTCTCGAAAGGTAGGCTTCCCTGCACCCCATGGCCTGACCCCCTGCCGGCCTCTCCAGTGCTTCCTGCGGGAGAGGGACCCTCCCCGTGGGCTGTCCCCTGAGCAGGGCCCTGGGGCTGGGCAATCAAATTGGAATCCACTGCTGCCTCCCAAGGTGGGTCATAGGAGCATGGCCTTGGGGTTCTCCCACCCCCACCCCGGCTGCCCCTGCCCGGCCCTTACTCATTGAAGCCGTGGGTGCCTTCTCCAGCCCTGGGTCTCCACATCCCTGGAGAAGGGAATGCAGCAGCCAGGACACAGGATGCATGTCCTGCAGGCTTCCCATGTGGCAGAGCTGGGTTCATTCTCCCATCTATTAGCTGCGAGACCTTGGGGAAGTCACTTCTCACTTCACCTCTCTGATCCTCAGTTTCCTGATATGGGGAATAAACGAGTTCAGACCCGTCAAGTGTAGGGTATGTGCTAAGCTCTCAGTGCCTGGACTACACTCCTCTGGTCCCTGACCTCCAGGAGCCCCCAGCCTGTGAGGGTCCATGCCAGCAGACGCTCTGATGCTTTATGCCTGAGTCCCCACGGAGAGGATACCCAAGGCCCATGAGAGGAGAGGGGGTTCGACTTGTTTCTGAGCCTGATCACAAAAATTCAAGTAAGGTGTCCTGTCCCCTTCCTGCCACCAACCGATAGTCCAGACCTCTGCCTCACAGTCTCTGCAGTCTCACCCTTGTTAATGGATGTGTAACAATCAGGTCTGGGTCCTCCTAGAATTTTTAAAAAGCACATTCAGGCTTTGATATACCTATATCGTTGTTTTAAGCAGAGACGGGAACCTACTGTGTGGACCTCTCTTCCCGGCCCTTTTTTCAACCGCCGTAGGCTGGACGCCTTTCCTACCAGCACGTACACGGCCCGCTGCATTCTTCCCTGCAGCCGCGTCTGGCAACCCACGGTCGCCATCATCTGCGCGACCCACAGTTTACGTAACCAGTCTCCTGGGAGTGGACAGTCTCGATTCCGATTTATGGCTGTTGCAGACATCCTTGTCCATATATTTTTATATCCTTGTATGGTTATTTCTGTAAGGTAACTTTTCCTAGAAGAGGAATTACTGGGTCAAAGGGCATGTGTGTTGTAAAATTTAGAAGGTACTGCCAGATGGCCCTCTAGGGACGTGGTCTGATTTGCGGTCCCGGCCACAGTGTGCAAGACGGCAAATTCCTTTACACGAGAGGAAAAAGGCGTGAGGCATGGGAAACCAGCCCTTAGCTACCATGTAGTGAACAAATATTTATTAACTAGGTCCCGGGGCCAGGTCCCGTACCAAGTACCGGGATCATGTTGATGAATGGGCTCCCGTCTTTGTCCTTAAGGAGCACGTGGCCTACCAGGGCAGCAGACACGAAGCCACACCATTTCATGACATCTTGATAAGCGCTATTAATAACTGCAGGAACAGGGAAGGGCCCTGGACACTCACGGATCAGGGTTTGAATTTTGCCTCCTTCACTGAAGTGGCCATTTGGCCTTGAACAAATTCCTTGACTTCCCAGAGTCTTGGGTCTCGGGTCTTGGGCCCAGTGCCCCCCTTTGCTGGCTGCACCAGGTTTCCCAGTCACACACATTCTCTAGGGGTCACATTCCTATGGTCCACTGCCTGAGTCAGTTTCAAAAGAAGTGTGGTGTCAGAGAGCCTTAGCTTCTTGCCCAAACATGGATTGAAAACCCTCATCAAGCCTTCAGTATCACAACGGCCTTTCTGGTTGAAATACTTCATACCTGCCTTCATACCTCGTGTTTTTCATTCATTCATTCATTCATTCATTCATTCAACAAGTATTTTTTTCTGTACCTTCTCTGAGCCAGGCTAGACCCTGTGACCATAGTGGTACTGAGACATTGTCCACCTAGTATGGGACGATGGTAGGGGGAGCAGTCACAGAGGGTATATGATCAGGGCTGTTGGACACTTGGGTTTCAGCTGAGTAGACTTGGCATTTATCGTGTCCACCTGCTGGGTTGACCAGGCTTCATCCAGACCTTGAACAGAGCACACAGATTTCAGAAGGAAGCCTTCCATCCCTGTCCCCCACCCCCCCCACCCCCAATCTGGACAGAGTTAGAGTGTTGGGGCCCTTTTGCAGGCTTAGGGCAAGGAAGGCAGTTAGAAGGCCTGGATTGGTCTAAGTCAGCATTGACCTTCAGAAACGCCTCCCTACTTTGTGCCTGTCCATGACAGCATGCGATGGGTTGCTGGGGCTTGAGAGAGGTGTGAGAGGGATGAAAATGACTCTGAAACATGGGTCCTATGTGATACTGTTTAGGAAGATTCCAGGTGAAGGGTGTTCTGCCTGGTAGTGGGATTCTTGATCAGTTATCATAGCTGCAGTCTGCAGGTGAGAAAGGGAAGGATATGAGCCGGGAAGTTGGGATTGGTGGCTGCAGGAGTGCAGTGGATTTTTCCAACAGCTGGAGAAGACATTTGAAATGAGTTTCTATGCCACAAAAGCAAGCAAGCAAACATGGCCACTCCTGTAAACTGATGTGGCATGTATTTCAGACATAGGCTGCTGAGTGAGCAAAGCATGGTTGAAAAGGATGTATATAGCTTATGCTGCAGTTGGCTTAGAGAAAGAAAGGAATTGTGCATATATGTTTCAGTGCTGTCGAAGGACGCAAGACCGTAACACTGATACCTTAGGGCAGGGGGCTGCAGATCAGGAGCGAGAAAGGGACTTGACACACTATACCTTTTTATGCAGCTGCATGATTTTTCTCATCACGTGCATGTGTTACCTCTTCTGAAAAGAAACAAAAAAAGTAAAACCCTTTAATACTGCCCTATATAGTTCTTTTAGTGTTTGAAGAATTGGGGAGTCATTCTAGGATCCCATATGTTGGTCTGGTTTTAGAGGTGTAGGGACTGTGGGGATGTCCCTGTCTTGTTCTTCACTTGGAGTCCTAGATCTTGGGGTTTCTTTTCTTAGGGCATTGTCTGTAGAATTCATAGGATCCAGGCCTGTCTCCCCACCCACCTTGCCAGGCCAGTCTCTTCCTCTCTGAGCCTCCATTTCTGCCTGCTGCGCAAGGGTGCGTGCCCCCGTCAGGCGGGAGTGTGAGGTGACACGGTAGCTGGTGACACTCCCACAGCAGGGTGCATGGTAGTGGCCCAGCAAACATTTGTTCCCTTCCTTCTTTACTTAGAAGTCATCTTTTTGCATTTTAAGATAGATAGATAGATAGATAGATAGATAGATAGATAGATAGATAGATAGATA
>NW_024412377.1:62913211-63110711 GCF_014898765.1 Herpailurus yagouaroundi
ATAGATAGATAGATAGATAGATAGATAGATAGATAGATAGATAGATAATGACTGGTTTCAGTGTTTATCACAGTTGCTCAGCCAGTCCAGGAGCAAACCATCAAGAATGTAGGAGAATCAGCAAGTGGGACCAGGAACTTTTTTTTCTTTGCAGGAAACTAGGGGTCACCCCATTTGTCAGTCAGTCACCTTCCCCAAATCACCAACTCCTCCAAGGACTCCCTGATGAAAGTCCTAATAATGAGCGAATGCTTGAGCCTTTATTACCCTCCAGGTACTATTACAAGCCCAGTTTCTCTGTTGTGGAAATTCTCAGAGAAGCTCCATAAGGCCTGTTGCCATTTTACAGATGAGGAAACTGAGGCAGGGAGAGGTAAGTAACTTAGCCAGAGACCCGTAGCAGGTGAGCAGTGGGCATATTTTGCAAACCCTTGCCCACTGCATGCCTCTGTGATAAGCCCAGGTGAGGCGTGCTCAATGCTCACTCTCTGCTCTTGGGTATTCCCTGCCTATTATTCCCTCCTGTATGCCAAGCCCCAGGCCAGGCACTGGAGCTGTGGAGTTTCTGCCTTCAGGGATATCAGTTTAGTGAAACAGCCACAAAGAGCCGGTAAAATGTGGCAAGTGTGAGAATAGAGGCTGGGAACAGAGGAAAGAGTGACCAGGTCCACATCTGGGGATGAAGAGCCTCCTACCAGGAGAGACTTTTGAGCTGGACCTCGGCCTGGGAGCATAGAGAGGAGTTCACTTCACAGAGAGGATGACGAGGAGGAGGGGGAGGAGAGGGAGGAGGAGAGAAGATGGGAAGGACGTTCCTGACAGGAACCACAGGAACAAAGGAACAGAAATAAGACCCATATTTACAGAACACGTGGCTCAGTGTGGTTGAGTGGTCAGATGTTGGGGGAGTATCAGGAGCTGGGGCTGGAGTTCAAGGCCAGATCTGGGCCACTTGTTATGTATTGTCCCTGGGAGTGGCCCCAGGGGTCACAGATTTCCACCCTGGCAGGGGCCGTTGACCAGATAAATATGAGTGACATGGGCCAACTCTGGAACTCTCTTCCACTCTCTACATTTCAGACTTTTATAGAAGAATTCCTTCCATAAAGAATTGTCCCTTCTCTTGAAACACAAGTGTTCAGTCTCCTCACTTTCTGACCTCTGATGCGGACATGGGCACGCCGTTGATGGTACCACTGGGGGTGGTGATAAATGGCGACAGACCGTTGGCCTTGGCCTTGGAATCAGGGACTCAAGAGGGGGTGGTAGGGCCTGTGGCAAACTGGTGAGCCTCAGACCCCATTGGGAACCAGGGCCTCAGTGTTCTGGACTTTGATGTGCAATCAGATTGTTCAGAGTCAACTCCAGATTTTGAAATACACATCACTGGAGCTGAACAGAACACATTTGTGGGCCACCAGTTTGCAGCCTCTGTGTTTTTTAATGCTTATTTATTTATTTTTGAGAGAGAGAGAGCATGAGAAAGGGGCAGAGAGATGGGGGGGCAGAGGACCTGAAGCAGGTACTACGCTGACAGCAGCGAGCCCAGTGCGGGGCTCGAACCCACAAACCGTGAGATCATGACCTGAGCTGAAGTCAGACGCTCAACCCACTGAGCCACCCGGGCGCCCCATGCAACCTCTATTTTTGACTGACCTCTGCATTAATATGCTCTTGTGGAATGAAGTCAGTCTGGCCCCCCTGGAGGACCTGCCTACATAGGGGGTCAGTCTCTGGGAAGGTCACATCAGTACCAAAGGAAGTGCTCCGGGAGCAGGGCTGCTTAGACGAAGAAGGGGCTTTGGACGGTTGGTGGGGCCTCTTTCCCCCTCCCTCTAAGCAGCTTTCCTTGGAGGCCAGGGGCGGAGAGGGGAGGGATAGGAATGGGAGGGGAGAGGGGAGGGAGGAGGGGCCAGGCCCCCCCCCCCCCAGCCCGTGCCCTCCACCCTTAATTGTGTGTCTCTGTATTGTTCCTTCCAGTCTCTATCTGCTGCTGCCTCTTCATCCTCTTCCTCTTCCTCTCGGAGCTCACCGGATTCATAACGACAGAAGTGTAAGTTCCATTCCCCCACAGGGGATATTCCAGAGCTTTCTGGGACCCCAGAAGAGAGGAGACAGGGGCTTTAAAAAGAAGCAAGACCTCTGAACCTTCTAACTCTCTCATTTCCAAGCCCATGGCGTCCATCGCTCCTCTGTTTCTTAAAAGGGTTTTGAAGTTAGAGCAAAAGCAAACATTGCTTTGTTGAAGCTGAAGAGAAAATCTGGGTTCCGTTCTGTGGGGGGGCTTCCTGGGTCCGCAGATGACAGGAATCATTTGCCCATCTCTGCTGTCCCTTTGTTTGGCCAGTGGACTTTTTTCCCTCTGAATCATCATAGGGTCATTTGATGTTAAAGCTGGAGGAGTTCAGAGAAACGGTGCTGCTTCCTACCCGAGGGGGGTGGGGTTGCTGACATCAGAGCCCAGCCCCCCTCAACTGAGCCCCCTTCCCTGTTCTCAGGCCCACACTTAGTGAGGAATCCGTGTGGGCTTCCTGGCAGTGATTGACGCATTGTGAATCGATCCCCAATTTCTAGCATCATCCGTTGCCCGGATAACCTAGTAAATGCTGTGGGGTATGTGTAACACAGAATGCCATTGGAATTACTCAGTCACAGCCCAGCGGCCGCCCTGAGGTGGAATCAGACCCCAGAGCTTCCTGCCTTGGCCACTGGCTCAGGGCTTCCAAGGCTCTTCGTTCCTGTGTTTACAACCCAGAAAGTCATCACGGGGCTGGGCCCTGGCCACCCACTCCCCTGTTCAACACTGGAATTTTCTTTTTTGCTCATGGAATTTCTTGGTTTCCTTTGCCTCCCTCTCGGCCACAAGACAATAGGAAACTAAAACCATACTTGCTTAGCCCAAGACGGGCCTTGTAGCTATGTAAGTGTTACCACCTTTAATCCTCAGGTAGCTCTGAGAGGTGAAGGGATTTGCCCAGGGTCGTATAGTTAGGAGGGGGCTCCCAAGGCCCACCAGTCTCCTGAATCCACAGGCATCTCAGTCTTGTCTGTTTCCTACCATCACCCTCTGGCCAACTGATTTCTGGTTGTAGCCTACACTGGTATGGGGGAGTTTGCCTTCCCTGTCCCTCTGATCCTGTTTTTAACCCTGATGGCACCAGAGCCCAGAGGGTCTCACGGAGTGGTAGAAAGAGCTCTGGACGAGGCATTGGGAGACCCAGGGCCAGGTCCCCCTGCTCAGTTGCCACCTTGCTGTGTGACCCTGGACAGGTTTCCAAACTCTCTGGCTCTCAGTATTGCTGGCCAAACGAGAGGGTGCATTAGAGTCAAAGCTTGTAGGTCTGGGGAGGCTTGTCTGCTTCCTAAGACATGACCTCCTGACCACGCAGGGGTCAGAGAATGTTCTTTGCCCCACTCAGCTCCTAATGGGGGGTGGCTCTGTGTAAATTTGGGCCACTGGATGTCTCAGGGGTCACCTGAGTTGGAATTAGAAACAGGGACAGCAGCAAGAGATTGAGAGCTACTGTGTGCCACGTACCTGCTGGTCTCTCCAGGCTGCGCCCCCTTCCCTGGGGGTGGGGGTGGGGCTGCTGTTCAGGTCTCTCGTGTTCTGAGCAAGGTGAGTGGGGTACATGTGTGACAGCAAGGAGGGAGCCCCAGCTGTGTCCCAGGGACTAGGGAGACTTTATATATTCTGGACAGAGCCAGTGAGAAGTGCAAAGGCCCTGAGGCAGGAATTACCTGGTGTATGTACAGAGCAGATAAAGAGCTAGTGTGGCTGGAGCAAAGTGAGCAACTGGAGAGAGTAGAATATGAAGTAGGTAGGACCAAGCTGGGGTAGGTCCTGTACACTGTTGTGTGTTCATGGGCCTCATTCTTGGTCCTGAGCTCCCAGAAGTCAGAAACCAGGTCTGCCTCCTTCCTTGCTGAGTGGTTCCCTGCTCAGAGGAGTTGAAAAAGCCAACAGTGAGCACAGACCATCAACAAGCAAGCAAAGCTAGAACGTACATGAATTAGTGAAAAAGACTCTGAAGAAAAAAAAGCAGAGCAGGAAACAGAGAAGGTGTGTGATATTTGTGAGGTTTAAACAAGGTTGTTTACCAGAAAGGTACTTAATGCCACACCTGATGTACTTTAATATGGATCTGTAGTTCTTCATGCTACATTTATTCACTTCACATTTATTCCCCATCTAATGCTAAAAAGGTTGTGAGGCCACCCTCAGCACCTGGCATGTAATAAGCACGCCACGAATGTTAATTTTCTTGTCCCCTCCCTTGAGCTCAGAGCAGCCTCCCTCACCTCCTGCTGACATTGTGAAGGGCAGCTTATTAAGCCGTTGTCAGCTCAGCCCATGGTGAGGCAATGGGCCCCCGACAGGTGAGTTGTGACTGGAGCAGGTCGTGTGCCACCTGCTGTGTGAAGAGCCACTCAGGTGAGCTTGGACAGCTTGTTCCATTACCCGGGACAGGGCTCCCTCCTTTCCAAAGAGCACAGTATGTTCCCGCTGCTCTGCCTTCTACCCTGTTCCAGGGTTTACCCTTCCTGACCCCTGGGGGCATCCTGGACACTCTGGTCCCAGCACCTCCCTGGAGAGGAAGAAAGATGAGGGGTGAGTGGGGTAATCAGACTACGAGGGCCATTCATGGTGTGTTTGCCATTTGTCTGGCCCGTGCTGAGCTCTTCCCCATTTGCTGTGTGAGTGGCCGGCCGGAGGGAGGGAGGCGGGAATGAGAAGAGAAACCCGTCGGTAACCCAGGGGCCAGAAGCTCCATCTGTGATGATGCAGTGGCCCTGACGCCCCTCTCCCCCTGCTGCCCCTCTCCCCCTGCTGCCGTGTGACCACGGTGCAGGAGTTGCCCGAAAGGAGTCTGTATGGGTGAGGACTGAGGACGTCAGTGAAGAATCCAGAGGTAAAAGCATTGTTCCTGGTCTTCCTTCTATCAGAAGTTTCTCTGACCCCTGGGAAGGCCTGCCAGTTTGGGAACACATGAAGGTCCCAGGTCTTCTGTAATGGATGTCGGGCCCTCCCCGGCAGGTTTGTGACCACAGTGGGTCCACCCCCCACACCCCCCATCATGAGATTGTATCCCAAGGAAATGAGGTCACTGCTGGTGGGATCCACATTGCGCCAACCCTGACCCGTGGTTATCAGTGAGTGACCTAAGACACTATTCTGGCCCAGCCCGGTAGGGAAGGAGGCCTGTTTGTTTGGGTGGTTGGACTCTAACCTGGGCTTTAGACAGGCCATTAATTATCCTTGGAAAAGTGGCCCCATAGGGGGTGCTGTGTGGCTTCACATTTCCAGGGGAGCAGCGCCCCCCCCCCCCCTTGCTCAGAGAACGTGGCTGCAACATATTCCAGTCTATGACTTCCCAGGCTTGGCTGCTTTTACTTATTAACCTGATGAGGATCTGTAAGAAGAAAATGTAGTAGCTGGAACTCTCCACTGATAATTTACAGTACAATACAATGTATTCTACTTTCCAGTTACGATTTATACTAGGCAACCACACGCCCAGCCAGCCAGCCAGCCACCTAGGTTCGCACTTTACGGTGATCGTCTCGTGTCGTCAACACAGAACCCCTTGAGGTGGGTTCTGCGGGTAGTCTTAGCCCCACTTTACGGCTGGGAAAACTGAGGCACCAGGAGGCGAAAGCCACAATGAGGTTAGTAAGTGGTGGGGCCACTCCAGTCAAAGCCTCTGCACTCCTGCCCTGTCATACCACGCTTTTCTGCCCAGAGCATTCTGGACCCCCAGGTGCATGGGAGCTGCTGCTCTTTGGTCAGAAGAGTTGACCTGAACATTTGGATACACCCTTCCAGGGTGAAGTGGCCAAGCAGGCAGTTGGAACTCCAGGAAGCCATTGCCCGCCTAGCGGGAACTGGGTGGTTACCTTGAACTGTGTCCTCAGATGCTCCATAGCAGGCCCCCAGTGGGGAGGCCGGTAGCTCAACCAGGAAGGATGCCTGGAGGTCTCCCTCAGAGCCCGGTCACCCACTCTGAGGCCTGGGTTGTGAGCTAGGGCCCGGTGAGAGACCCAGGGTCGTCTCATGAAGGACAGGCCGGAAGGCGTCCGAGCATGGAACGACTGGACCGGCTTCACGCTGCAGCGAGGTCCGCTCTTGTGAAGATGAACTTGGGGCAGGGTGACCCTGGAGACCAGACTGGACAATAGCTGTAGAGAGGAGGGTGTGGGCAGGACTTGGTGGCCGAGAAGGGGTGGTTTTGGCCCTCCACCTGGTAGGGAATAGATGCACTTACTTATACCTGGAGGGTAGGGATTTAAAACAAGGTCCTGGGGACATTGCTTCATAACTTCCATCCCTCCCCTTCCACCGCAAGCCCTTGCTGTGGGCCTCACTGCTGTGTAAGTTTCCATTAAATCAAATTATTAAGCACAGAGGTCAGCGACTTTGGGCAGGAATCTGAACTATTCAAGTGCTCTTCTAAAAGCAAATAAAATTGTTTTCCATAGATGTCATCAGACTCACGCCTCAGCCTAGAATTTCAGGGCCCTTCGTTACATTCCACCTACGCTCCCCCCCACCCGTACCTCCCCAGTCCCTCTCTCCCTCTCCCTACATGGCCACTGCTTACTGACCCCCACGCAATCCAGCCAACTCCCTGACGCTGTCTGGTGTCCCCCGACTGGAATGTGCCCCCCTCTCCTCCATCAGCACACATTGGTACCTCCCCCCATTCATTCTGCAGGGGTGGTGATCTCGTGCTCTGTGCTCCTGGCTCAAGAGAGCCCTCGTCCCGGTCCGTCGGGAGGTCAGATGCAGCAACCCACCAGGGCGTGGCAGGGGGAGGTGTTAGAGGGAGGCTTGTAGGGCACAAAGGGGATGGACCCTTTACACCTGCGTGCCGTGTGGGCACTTGGGCCATGGGTGCAGTTGGGATGGGCACCTGCAGATTATCGGAAAGATGATGACACCTGCATCACAGGTCTCCTTGGGGGACACTTGTCCCTCAGGTTTTCATTGATTCCTTGCCCCATCCATCTTAACGCGGTGGAAAGAGCATGGCTCTGGGCTTCCATGGCTCCAGGTTCAGATCCTGCCTCTGCCTCTTCCTGGCCATGTGATCTTGGCCAGTCTTTTATCTGTCTTGCTCTGAGCCCGGTTTCATCCTTGTGAGAAGAGAACAGTGACCCTACTAAACATCTTCCTGCTGTGGGTATTACATGAGATACTACATGTGAAAGTCTCTGGCGTCGTGCCTGGCACCAGCCAGCTGCTTAGAGCTGGGACATCTTCGATTCGTTATAAGCAGGGCCACCTTTTATGCGGGCCTTAGAATATACCAGGGGCTGTGCTAGCACCTTACGTCCATGAACACATTTAATCCCTATGACAAAAAACAGCTTCTGAGGAGAACGAACTTTGTTTTTCTGAGTTGCTGCCTAGGCATTTTACAGTGTGATAACCCTCCTCACACCCAGAGTCTGGACACTAAGATAAGGACTTGAGTTCAGGATGCCCGCCATGAGTTCCCGCCTTTATTTTGCCTGGGGCATCTTTCAAAATAGCTACTGAAGAGTGAAGCCAGAGGAGAGTTAGTGACCTCTGCCCCATCATAAGGAATAAGTGCTTGCTACCCTGTTCTCTCTCTCCCTCTGGCTTCTGCCCTCCCCTGGCTCCCTGCACGCGCGCGCGCGCGCGCACACACATACACACACACACACACACACACACACTCCTGGGATCTGTAAGTAATAAATCTCGGGACTCTTTCTTCCTTTGTGTGGGTGTATCGAAACTGTGCCTTCCATCAAAACGACCCTGTGGGTTTCACTTCCCCAAAGTGGGAGCTCGGATGCTGAGGGAGCTACCTGGCCGCCCTGTGGGTGGCTTGTGCCCCCTCGTTCAGCAGGTCATAATCGGCATATTCTCGATGTAATGCACCAGCTGTGGGCCCCTCAGTAATCCTTGCCACAGTGCTGTGAGGTGAATGCCTGTTGCTACCAACTCTGTAAACACTGATAATTATAAGAACAGTAAAAGCAGCAGACACTTACTGTGCTGTACCTGTGACCGCCCCTGTTTTACGTGTGGGGAAACCGAGGCTGGTAGAGGCAACACCCCCTGCATTATAAGGTCAGTCAGCTCGTAGGTGGTAGGGCTAGGATTTGAACACTGAGAGTCTGGACTGGCATCACGATGCCTTATGCTCTTTACCAAGAAGGGCCCGAGCCAGGCCCTCAGATTGGTGAGGAACATACACCCCCCTGCCCTGGGGAGCCTGCAGCTTTATCGCTCACACCCCTGGGAAGCAGCCCAAATCCTGACCCCTCTTTTGTTCTGTCTCCCTTCTTTCTTCCTCTTCTCCCTCCCCTCCCTCCTGGTTTTCTTTCCTTCTTTTCAAGACGTATCTATAACTTACAAATAGCCAAGCGCATAAATCTTAAAGGTGAGACTTGATGAATGCTTGCCTCTGCTTATACCCGTGTCACCATCACCTCATCAAGACAACACATCTCCGCCGCCTGGAAGGTTCCTTCGTGCCCCCTCCCAGTCAGTACGTCCTGCCACCACCACTATTGTGACTTATTACCGTAGATTAATTTTGACTGTCTTCAAGCTTCATAGAAAACTTCCCCAGTTTTACAGTTAAGGAAACCGGGGCTCAGAGAGGTGAAGTAACTTGTCCCAGGTCCCCCCCCCACCAGCTTCTTAGTGGCAGGAGGTGAGCCTACATGTATCTGCCACTGCCCCATGAGTCTTATCGCCCTTGCTAGTGACAGGAGGAATCAGGCCCGAGAGTCTCCAGATAGCAGTAAATCCACAAAAAAGCTTGTATTGTCCCTTCAGGTGGGCTGATTTCTGGCTGTCCGTTCACCTTTTAAAATCAGTTCAGCCCCAGCCAGTTTAGCTAGCCTTGGCAGGCGTCTGCGGGTGGCAGGCTAAAGGAGGGCTTGCAGTGCTGGCTGGGGGTAGGAGGACGCCAGCAGCCCTGGAACATTCCGCTTTGGATTCCGAAGGTGGATCTCTTGTCCTCCTTGGGCAGGCGGCACAGGTGATTGAACTTCGTTTATCTTGCAGCCTGGGGCCCTTCAGGAATGCACTGGGAACAGCCAATTCTGGCCTTACATAACCAGACTGGCCTATGCTCTGCAGGCCAGTGGGCTTTCCACCCCTCCCCAGCACCTCAGCCCCTTTATGCTAGGTGGCACTGGAGAGCCTGGGCTCCATGGGCTAGGAGAGGCCCCCTGGGGCCTCGAGGGTGAGCTCACCTTGGTGCCACACCTGGCATTCACCTCTCTGTGCACTGAGGTCACCTCCAGAGGATTGCCAGGGGATGACATCATCCCACAATCCACCGGTGATGTGCTGAGGCCCCACCTCCGAGGTGGGAAAGGTGAGTAGCTACAAGGAAGAGTCTCGCTAGTTTGGGAAAGGAAGCCGGGGGCTCTCCCTCTCCCTTGGTGACCATTCTGTTAATCACCCAGTAGTGTCATTACTCAACAACCTTCTGGAGTTGCACATCAAGGCTGGGGTAGAAGTTGGGTGCTAAAGGCCGAGGAGGAGCCCTTTTGGCTGTGGAGATGTCCATCCTCCAGCATACCCTCCTGTGGTCCTGCTTGCTCCTTTCCCCCTGGCTAATTTGTTCTCTTTGTTCTCCGATGGGGGCCAACACTATGAGCCTGCCAAGTACAAGCCCCTGTCTCTCTTCCCCACACCCTCCTCCCCCATTTCCTCCCTTGATCCTAGATGTTGAGGGCGGGAGGGAGGGGAGACAGCATGAGCCCTAGAAAGTCTGGGGCTCAGGCCGAATGCAGACCTAGGTGGGATTTTAGCTCTGCTATTTCCTGCTGTGTGACTTTGGAGAGGGCACTCAACCTCTCTGAGCCTCAGTTTCCTGATTGTAAAATGGGGATCAGGACATTTTCACAGAATCAGATGGGAATAACATGAATGCACATAGGCCCAGTTGGGATTTTCCTGGCTTCATGGGCTGGAGGCCCAACAGTCTGAAGGCCAAACCACATCTGTCACTCTCTTGTCTTCAGGAGCATCCTTGTGACCCCTGCAAGGAAACAAGCCCCAGGTGACTTTTTGAGCCCACTGTTTCTTTTTTTTCCTACGTATTTTTTTTTAAGTTTGTTAATTTTGAGAGAGAGAGCATGCATGTGTGAATGCATAAATGTGTGCATGTGCACCAGTGGGGGTGAAAGAATCCCAAGCAGCACCGAGCCTGATGTGAGGCTCAATCTCATGACTGGAGCCCACTATTTTTAAGTTTATTTATTTATTTTGAGAGAGAGAGAGAGAGAGCAAGCGAGCGAGCAGGGGAGAGGGGCAGAGGCAGGGAGGGAGAGAGAATCCCAAGAAGGCTCTGCATCCCATGTGGGGCTTGACCCCACACACTGTGAGATCATGACCTAAGCTGAAACCAAGAGTCAGAGGCTTAACCGACTGAGCCACCCAGGTGCCCCTGGACCCCACTGTTTCTTAATTGAGCACCAGCTACATCATATCAAGTGCTAGGGGCATAAAGACAGGCTCTGTCTTTGTGAAAACAAAATGCCCTTGCCCTGACCTGACTCATTCTTTCCCAGAGATGTGGCCATGTACAAGGCTTTCTTAGAGTCTAATTGCTTAGAGCTGCAAGCCTTTATTTACAGCCTATGGACTGGACCCTAGTTAATGCTTTCAGTAGCCACAGCCCAGCCACTTCAAGCACTGCCCCCCTACCTGCCCACTGGGCCGAGCCTTTAGATTCGGTCCCCTCTCCCCTTGGGGAGTGCTCTGGGAATCAGAAGTGGCCTTCAGACACGGCCACCCGGCGTCCACTCAGCGGCTCTTCAAAGATGCCTCTACGACACTTGGAGCTCAGCACAGCCGTGTGCAACTCAGTGCCTTTCCCTCCTCACTGCTCTTCTTCCAGGAGCTCCCAGCCCAACAAATGTTTCCAGCAAGACACATGGCGGTCTGCCTGCATGCCTCCCTTGAGTCCCCCACGGCCCATAGCTGACATATCTGGCATCCCTCCCTCCCGCGCCCCCCTCCCACGACACACCCAATCCAGGCCATCTCTTGCCTCCCGTGTGGTTTCCCCAGTGCACAGTGGCCCCTCCGGTCAGTCTTCCTTGCAGAGGAAGCCTGTTAAGGGGCAAGACTGACCATGCGGCTGCACTCTGTCTGGATGGAGTGTGAAGGCCTTACCAGGGCCTCCGGGCCTCCCTGACACAGCCCCTGCCCATTCTCCAGCTGCATCACACAGCCCACTTCCCTTCGCTCTACGCCGCAGCCACAGTGACCTTTCCTCAGTTCCCCAAAATAGCTACTTCCAGGCCTCTGCACACTCTGTCCCAAAGATCCTCCCCTGCCCCACCCCCACCTCTTTGCTGGGGCAGCCTCCTCCTCCTTCAGGCCTCCGCTCCCAACTCCTCAGAGAAGTCCTTCTGGCCCATTCTCCCCAGAGGTCACTTGTCCTGTTATCCCTCCCTTGTCACCCCACAACTTTCCAACCAAGCAATAATCATAGTTGGTGGAAGGTATTTTTTAAGGAGGCGAGTGGTGTCTCTAAGGTTGATGAAGACAGAGACCGTGTCTGACTGCGTTACCCACTGTCTCTGGTGCCTGACAGGTAGCAGGCGCTCGAAAAGTATTTGTTGAATAAATTCACGTTGCCGACAGGTCCTGTTGTGGCGCCTTTGTCCCAGATAGCAAGGTGGCACGACTGTCCACGGGGCCCCCTGCCCCCAAACTGTGCCTCTCTTCACAAAGACCTGAAACCTGTGAACGTGTGACCTTACTTGGCCAGAGGAACTTTACAAATGTGATTGTGTCGAGTCTCTCGTGCCGGGGAGATGGCCCTGAGTTATCTGGTGGGCGAGATGAAATGACCAGAGGTGCTGTACGAGGGAGTTCGGAGGCCAGAGAAGAGTGAAGATGCTGTGTGGTTCTACTGGGTATGAAGGTGGAGGAGGGGCTATGAACTTAGGCAGCCTCTAGAAGGATTCTCCCGTAGAGCCTCCAGAAGGAGTTCGGCCCCGCAGACCTGTTTTATACTGTGGACCTCCAGAAGTGCAAGGTGATAATAAACGTGACTCGTTTTAAGCCATCAGCTTTGTGATAATTTATGCTGCAGCCACAGGACACTAATAAACTAGTCACGTCTGGTTGCATCTTGGACCTGGTGTTCGCCCCAGGGCTTTGTGAGGGCCGAGCATCGAGGGTGAGCGCCCAGGGAATCCCCACTTCCCAGCTGAGTGGGAGATGGCTCCAGAGAGTAGGGACTAGGGTACCATATGCCTGGAGGTACCAGGCCCTGCGGCCTAATAAGACTCCCATTTTTCACTCAGGTGTTCAGACCACCCCATTAACGGTAGGTGGTGATATCCCACTCGAAGACGGGCTCTGCCGAGCTCACATAGAAAATGGCAGGGCTGGGATTGGAATTTGAATCTGTCTGACGCCAAAAGCCGTGCCCGTTATCACCACCCCAGCCCCCTCCCTCTGAGTGGTAAGGCCAGTGTTTGGAGAGGCCCTCAAGATGGGAGCCCTGCTCCCCTGTGCCTGAGCAGATAGGCTTCCCCTAGATGGGTGGTTGAGCAGTGGTCACCAAGGGAAATGGCTCCTGGCTGTCCCCGGCATCTGTGATGGGTGCCCCCTCTCAGTGAAGGCTTCTGTACTTGTCTCCCTTAGCGTGAATGAGCTGTATGTCGATGACCCGGACAAGGACAGCGGGGGCAAAATTGACGTCAGCCTGAACATCAGTTTACCCAATTTGCACTGCGAATGTGAGTATTCCCAACAGCCCTCTGCTCCAGCAAGGCCCCTCAGTTAGGCAGAGCTGAGTGTGCAGAGATGACAAGATAACCGGGACAAGTCAGCAAACAGGGCAGGCTGCAAATAGCAGGTCGCATAAGGTTCTCCTTGTTCCTTTTGGGGGTGGGGGGGTGCGGAATGTAATCAAATGTGCCTGCATTTGGAGGTTTTGTAGAATACAAAGTACTCGAAATGGCTAACGGGGGTTACCTCTGGAGGGTAGCCATGTTTTCAGCCGGATTTCACGGGGAGCTGTGGCATGTGACTGACAACCACAGTTTATCCTGCCCCATAGCAAGGGGGCCGGGCTGTTATTACCCATATCTTGGCAAGAGGCTGTAGGGTGCCGTGGGGGGTGGGGGCAGGGTCATATAACCTCTCAAGCGTCTTAAAGCAAGGAGACCTCGGACCTCTTTTGCTCACTAAAACTCTGACCCAGGCTGAGGTGTGACTTCTCTGAGCTTGTTTTCTCATCTATAAAAATGGGTTTATAATGCTATCTGTTGCCTGAGGTTTCCGGGAGGGTCTGATGAGCCGGTCCCTAGACTTCTTATTGAGTGGACTGGGTGTCCCTTCCTGGACTGGGATGTCTAGTGTCCCTTTGCCCCAGGTTGGCACATAACCCAATGCAGGCCCTTCTCCCACCCACGCCCTTCCTCCTGAAGGACAGAACACTGGGTGTGTCCGCAGGCAGAGATAGGGAGAGATTCAGTTCTGTTATTGCTTTTGGTGAGAATTACATCACAATTTTGAATCCACAGTGGGCCCCAAGCCAGGGAACCTGTTGAAATAGGTCGGTTTTATTTTTATTTTTTCTTTTTCCCTTAGAAAAATAATTCATCTGGCAGCTTCTCAGTCAGGAGTAGGTCGTGTCTCTGGAACAAGGAAATTCTTAGTCAGGCCAGAGGACTGGGACCAGTGGGGTAGGGGAGGGAAGGGATGTGGTTCCAGGCTGCGTCCCAGCTACGGGCAGTGGCCCAGGAGGGGCCAGGCAACCTTAAGCTTGGGGCTGCACTAGCCCACGGGGCGCTGCCTCTCTGTGGGGCCATAACCCGAACCCAGGCATCTTACACTCGAGCTCCGCACCCTGGCTGTTCTTTAAGAGAACAGATTTTTATTATTAAAAAAAAAAAAAAAAAAAAAAAAAGCACGTTCATCATTGTACCTTTGGAAAATCCAGAGCAGCAGGGAGAAGAAATCGCCCATAATTCCACCCCCAGTGACAGCGTCAGTTGACATTTGACGCCATCCCATCCCGTTGGCCTTCCTTTCTGAGCCTTTCTAAACACGGCTGAGATCACACTGTGTGTGCAATCTCCTATCCTGCTTTAAAAAGTGATATTTTATTGCTAACTAATAACAGGAATATTTTTTTTTTTTTGGCTTAAAAAAAATCACGTTCAAAATACAGAAACATACAAAGAGAAAAGTTGAAGTCCGTGTTCCCTAGTGTGCCATCCACCCCAGAGGAAGCCCCTGCTAGCAGCCGGGACCCCTTCTCCACCCCTGTGTTTGTGTGCCTGCCTTGTGTGTCTGTCTCCGCGTCTACAAACGCATATCATGTTTAGGTGGCGGGTGTTGTTTTTTCTTTTTACTTTTCATGTAATTGGGACCCAACTGCGTGGGACCTTTCTGGGGTTTCTTGTTTTTTATGCTAATATCTTGGAGCTATTCTTACGTTACTCATAATATTAGTAAGATGATCACCACAGCTGCCATTGATTCTGCTCCTGCTCCAAACCAGGCTCTGTCCTGAATCCTTTGGCTGTGTTAGTGCATTAAGATGAGATGTACTCCAGTGGAATGGCCAAAGGGTGTGGCCTCTGGATCGAAACTCTGTGGGTTCTAATCCACGCTCCAGTGTTTCTTAGCTGTACGATCCCAGGCAAGTTACTTAACCTCTCTGTGCCTTAGTGTCCCCCAGGATAGAATGGGTCTGCTAATATTATCTTCCCCACAGGGATGCTCGGATGGTGCATTCCTATGTAGAAAGCACTTAGAAGGGTGTCTAGCACCTAGTACTATTTTAATTTTCGAAATCCTCACAAGCCTAGGATAGAGGAGGAAACCAAGGCACAGGAAGGCTAGGGGATTTGCTCGAGGTCCCACTGCTGGTAAGGGGCAAGGCCAGGAACCACAGACAGTGGCAGCCCCAGAGCCCAAGCTCTTAGTCACTGCCCTGCTCTGAGCTGTCTCTCCCCACACATGGATTTAGCTCAGTTCTCGTACCTGCTGCACCGCATTCCAGAGGGGACTGTTCCATTGACTAGTCCCTTGTTGACAAGCATCTGGGTTGCCTCCACTCATCACAATTTCAAATAAAGTTGCTCAGAGCAGCCTCGCACACACGTCTGGACATGTGTGCATCTAGACAACAGGCTCCCAGGGGTGGAGCCGCCGAGTCCTGTTTGCATTTCTCTTAAACCAAACGTTACGGCATCAGCGTTTCCCACATACTACAGACCTGTGAGCGTCACTTTTAACGACTACATCATCTTTCCTTCTGTGGATGGGCCCTCCCTCATTTCCCCACCACCACTGAGGGATACATTTGTTCCCATTTTTCCCTTGTAGGGTTGGCTCACATAAAACTGCTTTCAGTTCTTTCTCTGTGTCATAGCCTCCTTTCCAGTGCTTCTTTCAGGGAAATGTCTGCGTTTTCATAGTTTGCAAAGCCGTGCCACTTAAACCATCTCAAAGGATGCAATTGGCATGGGCCTGCCCATTTTACAGATGGGGAAGCTGAGTCACGGGTAAAGAGTCACATTGGAGTCAAAGACCGGGACTCCCAAGCCCCAAGTTTCCCATTCAGTGTACTGAGGAACCCAGAAAAGTACCTAAGCTCCGGGAGGGCAGGGCCCGCAGGAATAGGCATTGGGTAAAAAAAGGTGTGAATGAATGAATGAGTGATGAGTGAACGAATGCCTGCCTAAAACCTTACCCAACAAACCCAGAGACTGAGAACCATTAGGGGCTGACGTTCATTAAGCCCTTGCCGTTTACTATACGTCAGCCCCTGTTCTAAGCATTTTCTACACATATTATTTGATCCTCATAATTCTCCAAGGAAGGTCTAATTGTTATCACCCATTTTCACCCCATTAGCTGCCGCCTCCCCCCCCTCCCCGCCTCCTTCCCCTCTTCCTTTGCAGCCTCAGGCAGTGGCAGGGACCTCGTGGGCTTGCTCCCTTTCAGTCCAGCCTTGCTGGCTGCCTTCCTCTCTGTGGCTCTGGGCCCTAGGCTGTGGGTGCCTGGAAGGCCCAGGGCCCACCTGTCCATGGAGTAGATGAGAGGAGGGGGTCCAGGGATGAAGGGCTGGGCCCCATCCCCATTTCTCTGGGTGTTTGTGACTCTCTCCTCTCCTTGGCCCCTGCAGTGGTTGGACTTGACATACAGGATGAGATGGGCAGGCATGAGGTGGGGCACATTGACAACTCGATGAAGATCCCACTGAACAACGGGGCCGGCTGCCGCTTTGAGGGGCAGTTCAGCATCAACAAGGTACGGAGACCCTGCACGGGCCCCTTTTCCCCACTCCCCATCCCTTCGGTCCCCTTCCTCCCAGAATCCGGGTGTTCAGAGCTGTGCGCTCACTCAGCCTCCCCCCGCAGCCAGGGACTGACAAGCATCAGGGTGGCCAGCAGCGTTTCCTGCTGAGATTCTGGGTGAGGGTTCCAGGCTCCCAGAGGCACGGAGCCCCCACTGGCTGGTTCAGGAAGGGGCTGCTCTTCCTCCCGCCGGGGAAGGGAGCGGCCGTTAAGAAGACCATGGAATTTGCAGTCCTGAGCCCTGAGTGTGCATCCCGGCTCTACCCCCTCTTGGCCAAGCAGCGCCCTCTGAGTCACTCCACCCATCATAGCCTGTTTTTACGTCTTTAGGGTGAGGATACGATGATGGTAATAATAGAATGATACCACCCAGCTCCCAAAGTTTGCATGAGGATTAAATGAGCTATCACACATTCATTCGAAAAACGTTTATTGGACACCTTCTGTGTCAGCTCTGGGGCCACTCTGAGTAGGTGGCACGGAACGGGGTAGGTGGGCAGAGTTCCCGCGCTGTCAGAGCTCCTGTGCTAGTAGGGGGGTATAGACAGCACGCTAACTGAAAAGCGTTTTGGTGGGTGGCGATGTGACGAGGAATAAAGCAGGGGAGGAGTGAGATTGGGGTGCATTTGAAAGTAGCTGGTAGGCCCCCAGAGGACCATTCAGGTGTTACTGTGGTTTTGTTGCTAGAACCAGGAACTTCAGATCCGGAGTCGAGGATGTGAGCACAGTGCATTTGGGAGTACGAGGGAACCCTGGCGGGAGCCAGCAACCTTGGCTCCATACACGTTGCACCCTTTTCAGCTCTTCTTATGTATTAATCACAGCGGAGCCTTGCAAAAATAGCTCTGTGAGGTGGCACCATTGTACAGATGAGGAAACGGATGCCCAGAGCAGTTGAGTGTCTTGCCCAAGATCACACAGCTGTCTCCCGTGTTCCATAACTCCCATTCCCGGTCCCAGCCAGACTGAGCCATTGGCCACTCCTGGCTTCTGCTTGCCCTCTTATAGCCTTTGCTCAGAACACCCTTCCTCTGGTCCCCGACATCTGAATCAGACATTTTAAGCTCACTGGCCACACCCAACCGAAAGACAAGTTACGTTTGTCCTGTATAGCATTCAAACACGTCAGAGCCAATAGCTAAAGACTGGGAGCCCAGAGTTCCAGATTTTCAAAGTCAGAGGCTCTAGCCACACTGGGGACACATCCCATTGTCAACAGACATCTGGAGCTGCCCCTTTCGACAGGGCATGTGCCCTCCCTTCCCACAATTCCTGCTGAGTGGCTGCAAGACTGGGCTGGGACATTGGTGTGACTGGACCTGTCTCTTCCCACGTAGTCCCGGGGCCTCTCCTCTCCACTGCTTGAGATTCCCTCTCTCTCCCTTTCTCTCTCTCCCTCCCTCTCCCTTTGCCCCTCCTCTGCTCACATGCACGTGTGTACGTGCTCTCAAAAAGTTAAAAAAAAAAAATAAAGACCCATGCTATACCAGTATGGTAGCCATTAGCCACGTGATGCTATTTAAATTTGAATTCATTAAAATTAAATAAAGTGAAATATTCAGTCCTTCAGTCTCACTAGTCACATTTCAAGTACTTAATAGCCACGTGAGACTAGTGACTGCCATATTAGTGCTACATAACATTTTCATCACCAGAGAAAGTTCTGTTGGACTGCAAAACTTTAGAAAGCTCATGGTGATAGCTGTGCAGGGAGCACACTGGAGGGGCCAAGAGCAGAGGTCATGGTCACTGGGTGTGCAGTGGAGTTGGAGACAAGTGGCCAGAGTAGGGATGTGGAGTCAACGAGACTTGCCGATCGGTTGGATATGGGTAGTGAGGGCAAGAGTGGAGTCAAAGAAACCTCTTAGGTTTTTGTCTGGACGAGCAGAGGGTCCCATTTTCTGGATATGGAAGTCTGGGCAAGCATGGATTCTGTGGGCAGTAGGGCTGGGAAACTGTAGTTCAATTCTGGATGTGTTTCATTTGGGATTCCTCCCAGAGATACTACATCGGAGGTGTGTTTCTGGGGTTCGGGAGAGTGTTCTGAGCCGGAATATAAACTTGGGGGGGGGTCATCAGTGAATAGATGATGTTGGGGTCCTAGGTCTCCATCAGCGCTACTCAGAGTAGGTCCCAGACCAACAGCATCAGTACCACCTCAGAACTTACTAGGAATGCAGATTTTCAGGCCCCGCTTCAGACCCCCTAATCTGTGTTATAACAAGCCTTCCAGGGGATTCCAATGCCATGAATGTTTGCGGATTATTGGCCTAAGCTAAACATCCAGAGAGAAGGTGTAGAAATTTTTCCAAACCTGGAGTTCACTGACACCCCAGGAAGTATAGACTGAATCCAAGGGGTCTATGAACTTGCATGGGGGAAAAAAATGACACGTTGATTTTTATGAAGCTCTGACTCAAATTCAGCATTTTCTCCTATGATGAACGTTGGCTACAAACCATAGTAGCCTTAGCAGCACCCGTGACTTGTCACCAATAAATTGCCGATATTTATATCACATTAAAATAGTTGCAGATAATTTTGAGATACTATTTACATTCATCACTACTTTGAAATCAGAGTGATCAGTTGACCTGTGACCAGGTCTTATTATTTGCTGTGGTAATAAAGAAGCCTATTTAAGTATGTTTTTTCGTATTTTAATTACTGCTTACACATCATTTCTTTCCTCCATAATCCTATGTATTGGATACATTCAACACATCTTAAACATTTAAAACACGTGTCACCGGACTGGCAAAGGGCCTGTGGCACCAAAATGCAAGAACCCAAAGTCTTTTTTTTTTTTTTCTTCCCAACGTTTATTTATTTTTGGGACAGAGAGAGACAGAGCATGAACGGGGGAGGGGCAGAGAGAGAGAGGGAGACACAGAATCGGAAACAGGCTCCAGGCTCTGAGCCATCAGCCCAGAGCCTGACGCGGGGCTCGAACTCCCGTTCCGCGAGATCGTGACCTGGCTGAAGTCAGACGCTTAACCGACTGCGCCACCCAGGCGCCCCAAGAACCCAAAGTCTTGATGCAAATGTGGTTTCAGGACTGATTTCTGATACGCTCCAGCATTGAGGAGTGGGGAGATGAGGGGGGTGATGAAAGGTAGGAGAAGGAGCCGCCAGGCAGGTAGGAGGGAACCAGGCCTAGGCGGGCCCTAGAATCTAGAAGAGAGCATGGATCAAAGGGGAAGGGCCAGTGCTGCGTGGGTGGGGTGACTGACCTGGGAGCTGCAGGGGACGCCAGTGACGTGGGAGAGCGCAGCGGGCTAGAGAGGCGGCCTTGGAGAGGAGGGAGGGCGGGCGGGCGTGTGGGCATGCAGGGAGATAGGCGAGTTGGTGGTAGGCCTAGGCTCTTGCTCTGCCTGGAGAAGTGCTGCTCTTCCACAGACCTCGTTGACGTGGGTCCCTCCGGGGAGTCCCTCCGGGGAGTCCCTCCTTCCCTCTCCTCTGACCCCCATTTCACTTCTTGACTTCTTTGGACCATTGCGTCCCGCCCCTTGCTGATTCATTCATACATCATGCTATTGAGTGCTTTGTGCCTGGCTCCACACTTGGCACTGGGATGCAGTGCTAGAAGGAACGATCATGGTCCCTGACCTTGATGGCACTGTGGTCTCTTATGGGGTGGTAGCCACCCCACAGGTAAACACTCAAACAAGCAAATTGCGGCTTTGGTAAAGCAGCCGTGAAGAGAATGAAGAGGGTGTTAGGGTGGAGAATAAGGGAGAAAAACCACTGAGATTGGGGTGTAAGGGGAGGCCTGTCTGAGGGGTGACGGTTGAGGATGAACACACACACACAGTCCCGGTTGTGGGAGCCTCCCCTCAGGGGTATTATGATCACCTGGCTTAAACAAATATTTATGCCCCAGACAGTGAACGAGAAGGGGCCATTTTGGCACCCAGCCTGGGATGGACACAGGAGAAACACCACCCAGGAGATAGCCCAGCACCACACCCTCCTCCCTCCTTAGCAAACACGCCCAGGCTGTGGTCAGCTCCCCTCAGATGGGCTTTGGTGGGGCCCCCAGAGTGGGGAGTGGGACTTGCTCTTTGGGGTCAGACCTATCTGTGGTCGAGAATCCTGGCTACAGTGCTCACTGATTGAATGAATGACTCTGGGCAGTTTAGCCTCTCTAAGCCTCAGTTTCTGCATCTGTAAAATGGGGATAATAATATTGCCCTCACAGATTGTAAGACATGAGCAAATTAAAATACAAAGCATTTGGGCGCCTGGGTGGCTTAGTCAGTTAAGCGTCCGACTTCAGTTCAGGTCATGATCTCACGGTTCATGGGTTCGAGCCCCATGTCAGGCTCTGTGCTGACAGCTCAGAGCCTAGAGCCTGCTTCAGATTCTGTGTCTCCCTCGCTTTCTGCCCCTTGCCCGCTTTCTCTCTCTCTCTCTCAAAAATGAATAAACATTTAAAAAAAAATTTTTTTTTAATAGAATACAAAGCACTTAACTCTGTGGGGATGGGAACAAGCCTCGGTGCCCTTTCCCTGGCCTGCTTTATCTCCCATCAGTGGGAGCATCCGTGATCTCATCAGCTGGCACCCACTGTCACCTGGGTGCAGGTGTGCTCCTAAAATGTGCGTGGATGGCGTTCAAGAAATTGCTCTTCTCTGGCTGGCGAGGGCCAGGGATTCTAGGAAAGTGTGAAGCTGGCCCTTGCCTTATGGCTACCACCGATTGGGTTCTTACCTGGCCCTTTCCTGTATTAACCTACTTACTCCTTGCAGCAGCTCTGAGGAAACGGAGGCCAAAGAGATTAAGTAGGTTTTGAACCCAGGCAGCCTGGCACCGGGCCCCTGCTCTCCCCCTGCGTCCCCCTGTTGCTTCTTCTTGGCAGCATCTTGGTCACACGAGCTGTGACCACTGGTGTCCATTCACTCCAGGTCACGGCTCAGGCCACCCTGTCCTCATACCCTTGCAGGGAGTGGAGACTCCCACTCTGCCTGTGTTCAGGGTTCCTGCCTCCTAGGAGCTCTCAGTCAGGCAGTGCTCAGACAAGAAAGCCAGCGTGACGGTGTGCCCTGATGATGGGTGAGGTTAGTAGCTGGCCCCTACCCCTTTATCTCCCAGCATCAGGCTTACACTTGCCCCATGGCTTCCTTATCTGTCCATCAGGAAGTTGGCCAGCAGTCAGATGTCCAAGTTCGAGTGTTCCAGGCTGCCCCGGCAGCCCCCAGCAGCCCAGACTCCTCGCTTAATCAGCCAGCCCCCAGGAGGAGGGCAGGATGGGCCCGGGTTTGGGGCCTGGCTCCATCTATATGCTTCTAAAATCTATCAGAGACGCTGACGTAGGTTCCTAAGTCACAGGCTCTAAAAGCGTCGTCGTTTCTTTCTTCAGCCCAGCGTGTGCTGGCATGAGTCAGCCACCTGTGATGGATTCCTTGTGGAGGGGGAGTGGGTCACTGAGTCACAGCCTCTGGGGGGAGGCAGCGGGTGGCAGATGGCGCGGGAGCCAGCCTCCTTGACTCACTTCACTCTGGGAGCGTGAGGCCCAGCCTCCAAACCCCATTCTGAACTCTGCCCACCGGAGGCCCCGTGTCACTCACTTCAGGGAAGAACGCCAAAGGACACGTGCTGGACGCTATTGGTTTCTTCCAGAGGTGATAGACAACGAGACCTTTAGTCCTCACTTGATCATGTGCCTTTTTTTTCTTCTAATTTTTGTTTTGTTTTGTTTATTTTTGAGAGAGAGAAACACAGAGTGGGGGAGAGGCAGAGAGAGAGAGAGAGAGAGAGCGCCATAGAATCTGAAGAAGGCTCCGGGCTCTGAGCTTTCAGCACAGAGCCTGACACAAGGCTCGAACTCATGAACTGTGAGATCATGACCCGAGCCCAAGTCGGATGCTTAACTGACTGAGCCACCCAGGCCCCCCGATCATGTGCCTTTTTTTATAATATAAATGTATAATTTATTATTTATATAAGTAAAAATAAAGTTTAAACATATTTTTTTAAGATACAGTGGGCTTTTCCCCATGCCCTGCCTGTGTGCATGTGGTTCTGTCTTCCAGGAGGGTTCTTCTGTCCTGGTTCTGATGATGAACACGTTCATGCTAGGAACCCAGCCCAATAACAGCTGCCATTGGCTTTGCACTCCCCACTTTGTTTAATCCTCTCAGTAACCTTTTGCAGCTAGCGTCTCCATCTTGCTGATGGGGAAACTGAGGCACACAGGTTACTGACCTTGCCCAAGGCGCCCCAGCTGAAAAGGGGCTGGACTGGAGTGTGGAGCTCAGCTGCTATTCTACCACGGGTAATTGGGCCCCTGAGGCCCACGTCTCAGGCTCCGTTCTAGCCTCACCTGTGAGCCGAGGCCAGGCCGTACCCTGTCAGCCTGGTACCTTCCAGGTGAGTCCAAAGCCCAGGCCCTAGTGAGGACAGGAATACTTCTGTGTGCAGCCCACAGCTTTGTGTTCGGAACAGGCATGCTTACCAAACAAGCAGACTTTGATGGACTGCTGCTTAGCCGGAAGCTCTAAGCCATATTCCTTCCTCTGATGCAGTTCATTGAACTGGAATAAAATAAACTGCGTTTTTCAGCATGGCATTTGGGGCCTTTACTGAACCGCCCCATCTCCCTCTTATGCCTCTTTATTTTCTGCCACTACCACCCCTGCAGACCGTTCTAGTTCCTTACACGTGCCCACCAACCGGGCAGTTTCTGACCTCCGTACTCGTCATGCTGACTCATCAGCTCTGATGCCTTTCCCCCTCTTCCCGAGTACTGCATTTTTACAGCCTTAGTACAACAGGGTCCTTTCTGCTGAGAAGCCCTCTCGGAACACTCCCAACTGAGTTGGGGGCCCTCCCCACGGTCTACATCTCTCTGGTCCGGTGTGGGTCACACAGTCTCATTTTCTGTTCCAAACCTGTGTCACCACAGGCCAGTGTGCGGAGTCTGGAGGCCAGCATCCCTGAGTTCAAACCACAGCTCTTGGCATGTTTCTTAGCAAGTGTCTTCACTGTTCCGAGCCTTAGTTTTCTTTTCTGTAAAATAGAAATTACCAGATGTCACAATCAAAAATGCTATTTCCAGAATTTATTTACTTTTTATTTAGAACAGTTTTTCAATGTTTATTTATTTTGAGAGAGAGAACGCGCGCGAGAGAGCCCAAGCGGGCGAGCACAAGTGGGGGAGGGGCAGAGAGAAGGAGAGACAGGATCCAAAGCAGGCTCTGCACCATCAGCACAGAGCCCGGTGCGGGGCTCCATCTCATGAACCGTGAGATCATGACCTGAGCCGAGATCAAGAGTCAGACACTTAACTGACTGTGTCACCCAGGTGCCCCACAAATGCTATTTTAAGAACTAATGTCTTTCTTTGGTTTGTTCGTTCATCCAGTACCTAATGTAGTGGGCATCTACCAGGGTCTGGGGAGTGCAGAGCAAATCAGACACAACTCCCTACCAGCGTGGAGCTTACGGTCCCCGGTGAGGAAGCAGAATAGAACGAGATAAAGATACGGTAGCAGGTGCTGCTGAGTGCTTTAGCAGGCCACAGGTTTGGGGAGTCGGGGTCAGGGGGCTCCCCGAGCAGAGGCCTGAGGGAAAACAGGGAGGGGAGAGCCATGTCAAAGAGGGTTCCAGGAAGGGGTCACAAGTACGAAGGACCGAGGTAGGACCTCCACGGTAGGCCGTTCCCGGCCAGAGGGAGTACACAAAGGAGGTTGTGAGCAGAGGAGTGACACGATCAGAGGTAGGGTTCAAAAGGACCCCTCTGGCTGTTGTTGGGGGAGGGCCTGTGAGTGCCAAGGGTGCAAGCTGGGGGCCCAGTAAGGAAGCTGCCCCAGGGGAGCACTGGAGGCTTGAGAAGGTCAGATGCTACATGTCGTGAGGGTGGAGCGGACAGCCTTTCCTGGTGAGCAGGAGGCCAGGTGTGAGGGAAAGGTAGGGGGCCAGGATGATCCCAAGGGCTTGGCCTGAGTAGCTTGGTGGAGGAGGGGCCTCTTAGTGCAACAGAGATGCCCCAGCAGAACCCAGGGAGGTCCTGGTCACAGGATATCAGTGCCTCTCCTGGGCTGTGCTCTGCCAGGGCCTCAAGGCCCAGGGAGGAGAGGAGGCCACCACAGCCGTGCCTTCAAGGATCCCCCAGCCTAAGGTGATGGGGCAAAGTGGGGTGAACGGTGGTGTTGATTTGGATTTTGAGCAGGTTCGGTTGGTCCGTGGGTCTCAACCTGCTATGGGGCCGACAGCCAGGAAGTTGGTGCGCAGCTGCCATTTCGAGCTCTGGCCTGTGCCAGGGGCCCAGCTGGATGCCTCACATGTATTTCCTCCTCCCAAAATCCCAGCAGCCCCCTCGGGTAGCTTCTGCTACCGCGCCCATTCTGCGGATGAGGAACCTGAGGCTCAGGGAAGGGCGGCGGCTCCTTCAGAGTCCCATGGCTTGGACCAGGCTGGGATCCAAATCCAGATCTGTCCGACACCAGAGTGAAGACCTGCAGCCCACCCTCTGCGGCAGCCAACGACACTCCTGAAACCTGTATCTCTCCCCCCAGGTCCCAGGCAACTTCCACGTGTCTACACACAGTGCCACAGCCCAGCCACAGAACCCGGACATGACCCATGTCATCCACAAGCTCTCCTTTGGGGACACACTGCAGGTGAGCAGGGCACACTCAAGGTGACATGACTGGGGTGGGCATACAGCGAGGCGGCTGTGTCACCCGGAGCCTTCTGTCCTCTCTGGGCACACAGAGATGACGTGTAGAGGGGTCACCTCCTCTGAGTCTCTGCTCTGTCAAACAGCTCCTCTGTATCATTCCTTCTGGGGGTGGTGCGACTGCAGTTTTATTGACAGTGCACTGGACTTGGAACCTTGGGTTGAGACCTGGAGGCTGGGGAAAGGGTCTTGCTTTTCATGAGCAAGTACTAAGTGCTGGTGCTTTCTCCGTGCTGGCACAGCCTTATGAGGCACAAGGAGGCACCGCGTGTTACAGTCATGGAGCTGGGCCGAGAGAAGCCTCTTGTCCAGGGTCTGCCAGCAGATCTGTTTGATGCCAGAGTCCGGCCCGCTCCCCTCTGTGGCCCTTTCTGCCTTCCAGCCCAGTACCCACGCCCACTAAATAGGGGTAACACAGTGGGCGAAGCCTTCTGACAGTCCTTGTTATGATGGAGAGGGCCGCCTTCAGCGGGCCTGGCCCAGCAGCTCCCTACCCATGGCAGCAGTGTGAGGGGACGGAACACAGGCGCGCCCCCCCCCCCCCCCCCCCCCCCCGGCCGCGGGGGGGGGGGGGGGAAACCAAGGGGGCCCCCCCCCCCCCCCACCAGCCTCAGGCAGGGGAGCTTGGATAGAACATCCAAGGTGGATTCTGGAATTGCGGCTCAGAGCGGGGAAGTATTGCTCCAGCCACAGTGCTGGGATCGGGACCCCAGGTCCTGTCCCCAAGCCTTGCTTGATGAGAATCCCGGATCCTGGTTGAGGGTGCTGGGGGGTGGGGTCCCTCCAGGAATGGTGGTGTGCACATGGGGCTCACACAGGCCCGCAAGCCCAGCACACACAACATTATGCCACTTATATGCACACACGCATCACACACACTGAAAGGTATGCCCAGACATACCTGCGCTCCTACGTACACCCTAAGATCCATCCCTAAGCACACATACCAGGTGGACACACGCTCAGACCCTGGCACAAACACAGCTCACACACACCACCCGGAAGTGCGCAGACTCACCCACGTTGGAAGGTCTCACATACACGCTCGTGCCTGCACTGCCCCACTCACGTGAACCTGCCAAGCACTGTTCTTTATAAGCATGACCTTCTTCATGCTTAGCAGCCCAAGAGGTGGGTACTTTATTTTCTCCATTTTACAGGGGAGGAAATTGAGGCACAGGGAGGGTGCAGTCTGTCACAGAGCCTGAGTTTGAATCAACAGTCTGGTTTCAGGCCACACTGCTGGTTCTGCGTCCCCATGCACCCTCTTGAGTGCATACTGCCCCTTAAGCACGTGTGCATGCTCACACCTCCTCTCTCCACTGCACATGGCCCCTTGTGCCCGGCCTGAGTGGCCCAATCATCACCTTTCCAGTCCCTTTGGAAATCACAGAGATTTTTCCTCTTGGAGATAGGGCTTAGGAACAGAGAGATCCTGGCCTCCCTGAGTGCCATGAGCCAGACTCCCTAACTACACACTCGGCCTGCCCCAGGACTATGGACTCACTTCACACAGGGTTCACCACGCATATCATCCCATCTCTCCATTCAGGGGGTTGTCGTGCGGAGGTTCCTAGCCTGTCTTTCTGGATTCAAATCGTGGCTCCACCACTTACTAGTTGTGTGACCTTGGATAAAGTATTTAGTCCTGGTGGGCCTCAGTCATCCCATCTGTAAAATGGGGAGAGTAATAGTTCCCGCCTGATAGGATCGTAGTGGAGATAAAACAAATTCATGCACACAAAGCCCTTAGAACACTGCCAGGCACAGAGTAAGTGGTCAGTGAAATGAGCTATTACCACTGTTGTTGCTATTTGTACCCTCACTCTGCACCAGGCCCTGCAAGATAAAGCATGCTGCCAGCCCTGGGGCGCCGGGGTGGCTCAGTCGGTTAAGCGTCCGACTTCGGCTCAAGTCATGAGTCATGATCTCACGGTTTGTGAGCTCAGGCCCCGCGTCGGGCTCTGTGCTGACGGCTCAGAGCCTGGAGCCTGCTTCCGATTCTGTGTCTCCCTCTCTCTCTGCCCCTCCCCTGCTCACACTCTGTCTCTCAGAAATAAACAAACATTAAAAAATTAAACAACAAAAAAAAAGGCATGCTGCCAGCCCTTGAGGGGCTCACACGGCCACGAAGGAGACAGGATGTGGGGTGGTCACCACCCCCAGTGGGACAGTAGCTAACAAACCACAAGCATGTATTAGGCAGTGGGCCCTCCACATACGAGGTGTTGGGCAGTCTCTTAGCTGCCTTTGGACCCACCAGCTCACCAAATCTGCACCACAGCCCTGGGAAGGTGGTCTCTGTGAACTCTAGTGGGCACAGGAGGAAACTGACACGTGGAGTCGTGAGTCCAGGGTCACTCAGCTCTGCACAGGCAGAGTTCAAACCCAGTCTTTGTACCACACCACACTCCTTCCCTGTGGGAGGTTTTGACCCCGGAAGCCTGCACTTTCTTACCTAGAGAGCAACATTACAGATGACATCTTGTTGAATCCTCACAAAAACTCCCCTCAAGGATAGTGGATGGCATTTATTTTTCCTGATGAGAAAACTGGGTCAGAGGGATTCAGTAGCTTGCCCAAGGTCACACAGCTTCTAAGAAACCAGATATGTCTGGCCCCAGGTCTTCTGTCACCGTGCCCCATATAGTCATGGATCCGTCAGACCCTCTTGAAATTTCTGCTCTGTGCCAGGCCCTGGGGCTACATGATGGGTAAACAATACAGGGTTCTTGCTCTCAAAAGAAGAAAAGATCAAACAAATAAACATGATGATATAGGACAAGGAGGACTAAGGACAAGAGAGGCAGAGGATTCTGGGCAGTGATATGGGAGCAGGGACAGGGTACCTCCCAGCCTGGGAGGTCAGGGAGGTGACCTCTCAGGTGACATGTAAGTCAAGCCCTGAGAGTGAGGATTTGGCCAGGCTCACAGGGAAGTCTCATGGGCAAAGGGGCATCTCCCACATCTCCCACTCTAGGACACGCCCAGTTGGTCATTTTCATATAAAAGAGCCGCAAGGTTATTTTAGAAAAAATGAATCAGCAGGTGTCCACATCATCAGAATGGTGTTCTGTAATGAAGCCTGGGAAGTGAGCGCTCCTCGGAGTTGGCAGAGAGGGTGCGGAAGTGTCCTGGGATGGGAGCAGAGAGCTGAGTTTTACTAGATTCGGGCAGGTTGGTGTGTTAGAGCACCCGCCTGCTGTGTGGAGGATGGCCGTGAGGCCAGAGTGGAGGTGACGGAAGGGCTGCAGCCAGGGCCAGGGGAGCCAGGGCGCGGACTGAGGCTGGGTAGCAGGGAGAAAGGAAGGGGACAGATGGGTAGGAGAGGGGGCAGTCTTGTGTTGTTGTGTGCTGTGGACAGAGCAGGGCAGTAACAGCCTTCTTCTTGGTCATGGCTATGGTGGAAATAGGATTTTCTTTAAGTGGAAAAAACCCAAAACAACTGAGGCTCCATCTACCCATCCATTATCCATCATCCATGCGACAAATATTTCTTGAGCACCTATTAGGCACGTGATGTGCCTTGTGCACGTTGCTGAGGACAAGCACGGTCCCTGCTCTTGTGGAACCTACAGTCTAGAGGGGAAAACAGAAGTTAATCAAATGATCATACAAATGAATGTGACATAAAACCATGACACGTGACTGTGGGAGGGAACATTCTCACTCTCGTGTCCATAACCACTATCTTCTTGGGTTAGAAACCAAGTCGTCAGATTGTCATTCCCTAAGGCAGCACTGGACAGATTTTCCTTTTCTTTGGACTTGTTAAGGGTATGCAGCTCTGTTAAGTGCTCGATAGACGTCAGCCACCTGAGACCAGGATCAAAGATCAGGCCACCCAGCTACTTCCCACTCTTCCTGAAGTGGCCCTCTCTGCAGGAGCCTGTTCTCACCTCCTCTCTGACCTCCCTACTTCCTGCTTCTTACCTCCTTCCTCTGGGGCCACACAGGCCTCTGTTTATTCCTCAGTCTCCAGGCTCATGCCTTCACACATGCTGCTTGCCTGATTAACTTCCCACTTTCCTGGGTGTCAGTGTCACTGCCTCCAAGAAGCCCTCCAGGGTGTCTACGTTGGCAACTCCTGTTAACCATGCCCATGCTGGCATGCCCCATGTGCCCCATGCCTTGCCCTGCCTTAGACTTTCCTATGGCTGACGTGGTTTCCCCTCATCATCAGAGAAGAGGTAGTGTGTGGCCTTCAGCCCCACGACTGCTATATGTTCTCTGTAGCAGATACAGTGAGGCCAGCAGCCCTGGGTCCTCAGAGAACTGTGAGCTGTAGAGGATCTCAGGAGGCATGTGCTGGGACCTAGACTCACCTGTACTTGTATTTCCTGAGTGCCTTGATGGAAGAGCTCAGGCTTGAGGTCAGATACCTGAATTTGGAGTTTGGCTCAGCCAGTTATCAGCCGTGTGATGCTGGACAAGTTTCAGTGCTTCTCCAAGCCTTGGTCTGCTCTTCTGTAAAATGGGGTCAACAGTACATCATTAGGGGCATTAAATGAGATGGCTAGAAGTACACAGGACAGAATGGCACATTAGAGGTACCCAAGATGGGAAGCAAGCTAGTGCCTGCCAGGTGCCAGACCCGTCCCGTGTCTCTCTCTTGCTCCCCACAGCTTCTCTACGAGACAGACCATGCTGGGTAAAGTCCCTAAACCAGGTCGCACCTGGCCGTCCCCTCACGGCCAGGGCTATACCTGGAAGTGGTGGCATTCTGAGGTCAGCCCCCTCACTGTGCTTCTCCACAGGTCCAGAATGTCCATGGAGCTTTCAACGCTCTCGGGGGAGCAGACAGACTCACCTCCAACCGTATGTATCCCATATCCCCACTGGGGGCGGGGAAAGGGGGAGAAGAAGGGAACATTTATTTATCAAGCACTCACCATGAGCAGAGCTGTTAATGCTTCGTTCGTTCCCACAGCTGGCCTGTGAGGAAGGTGGAACCAGCCCCGTCTTACAGAGGAGGGGACCTGTGCCCCCCGGGGGAAAGTATGTGACAGCCCTAGGCAACATCATAAGTGCTCAGTGAATACCAGCTGTTATCATCATTATTGTTCTCATGCCACATGATTGTTCTTAGGCAATATAATCACCTAAGATCCCCACAGGGAGTCATGGCAGAGCCAGAGTTCATTTTGGTTCCAGTGGCACTGTGAGAACAGGGCTGTGGATGGCCCAGTCAGGTCTGACCACCTGGGCCGCCCCCCAACCCCATACTCTCCTCCTGGTTGAGCCCCTCCCACCCACCAGTGCCCCCTCCCTGAGCTGTCTACCCCCTCAGCATTCTGGCATCTTGGCCGAAGTAAAGAGGGCTCCATGTCTTTACACGCTGACACACGTATGTACACAGCTGTCTGTGGCCTCATCTAATGAATGTTTACACACCTACACATGCACACGTGCACACACCTAGGGCCACGGATGCACGCACAGAATGGGTCCAGGTGGTGCGTCTGCTTAAATGCATTCATCTGCTGGATCCTGCAAGACAGGTTACCTTGACTTATTTCCTCACCTGAGCTCACTTTTTTTTTTTTTACCCATAAGGCTTTTCTCATTGTTTCTTAAAATACACTGTTCTCTCTGATAGTCAGAAATTCACGCAAAAGAAAACAGCTGTCCATGACCTACCCTTCCCCCCCCCCCCCCCCGCCACAACAAATCACACTTTTCATTTTTCCGTGTCCCCGTGAACCCTTGTCCATCAGCGGAGGTCATTTTTTCAAAGCAAGTAGACAGCAGTTTACCTTCTGACTTTTGTACTTGACGTTGTTACGTTAACCACAATTTTTGTACAGTTTTTCCAGTGGTGACAGAGGCATGGTCGCCCATCTAGCAGCTCTGCTGTGCTCTATTAAGGCATTGTCTTCTCGTGGAAAATGTCTGTCTAGTTTTTTCTAGTTTTTTACCATTCCGGTAATGTCTGTGATATTTGCGGTCTTTGCTTTATTTACATTATCCCGATGCTTTCCCCCTGGGTGCGCGCCCGTTCCGTGCCGCCTCCTGCAGCATATGAGTGTGAGCAGTACCTTCTTCTTTTCACGCAAATGTCTGATTGTAAGTGAGGGTGATGATCCTTCCGGTGGTGGTGTAATCATTGCAGTTCTGGGTAAGGGCAGCGCGCCATCCCAAGGCGGCCATCCACGTGCACTTGCAGTTAGCATGGACCCCTCGGCGGCCTGATATTGAAATAGAACCGAGCGAGGAAAGGAACCAGAGCGTATGCGCAGAAAACCCTGCCTGCCCCAGGGCTAGTGACGAAAGCCATCCCAGGCTGGCTTCCGTGGGAAGGAAAATGCATTAGATCAGACAACAGGCAGCCAGGGGTAGGGCTGGCTTTTCCTTCCCTCGGCCCTCTAGCTTGGTGTCCCTGCCAGGGCTTTGCCTTTGCTGCCTGCCCTCTCTGCTCCCAGACCTTCCCACTGAGGGCTGTCATATAGGTCTCCGCTCAAAAGCCACCACCTCCCAGAGGCCCTCCCTGAGCATCTCGTCTAAAGTAACCCCCACTTGGAGTGACCTGTTTTCCTCCTGAGGAGTGATTGTCGATGTTTTAGCCATGATGATGACATTGTGGTTGTTGTGTTTTGTTTTTTAAGAGTCTTTATCTTTTATGGAGACATAACTAAAATATCTGTGGATGAATTGATGTGATGTCTGGGATTTGCTTCAAAATAAAATGGGGTGTGTGGGGGGGGAACAGTAGGGTAGGGATGAAGCAAAATCGGCCGTGTGTTGTTAATTGCTGAACCTGGGGAATAAGGTATGTGGGGCTCATAATATGATTCCCCATTTTTTCTGTGTTTGAATTTTTCCATAATAAGCTGTTGGGAGGGAGCGAAAGGGTACGTGGGCCTGACAGGATCAGGTGGGAGCCAGCAGCCCCTTGGAGGGGGTCCACTGACGAGGAATCCATGTGGGTGGAATTAGGTGCGGTGTCTCTAGTGGGCATTTGGCAAAGGCTATCAAAGGCCCTAAATATGGTCATTGCCTTTGAGTCATCATTTCTACTCATAGGAGAGTAAGCTAAGGAAATAATTAAGAGAGTGTGCACAGATTTAGGAAAATAATGTTCATTAGGTCATTGTTTACAAGAGTGCAAATGAGGAACAGCGTCAGTGTCTAGCCATGGGGTCGGGGGGGTCGGTTGAGTACATTTACGGGGCTGCGCTGGGAGTTGCGTGCAGCCACTGACCATGATGTGTCAGACCTCTGCTGGCTTTCAGGCAGCAAACGTTTATTGAGGACGTACTATGTGCCAGGCCCTGTGCTAGAGGATTTTGCAGCAAATAAAAGAAACACTTACAGAGCTTACCTTCTGTGTCTTGGGCCTAAAATGGGATCTGTGGTGTTTAGTACTTAGAAAAAAGGTACGGTATGATCGAATTTTAGGAAGACATGAATATATGTATAAGTCTAGCAGTTTATACGCAAGAACGTGAACCCATGGTTTTCTGTGGATGGCGGATTTGTGGGCGGTTTTAGTTTTTCTTTTTAGGATCCTCTGTATTTTGTACAAATTGTAACAGAACTTCCACGAGTGTGATTTTTCATAAGGCGTTCACTCTTTCCTTCCCTCAAGTTTTTAACCTGGGGTGTTGGGCATCTGGAGCGCTGTATCTCAAATGCAGATTCTGAGCCCCACTCCAGAACCACTGAGCAGGGATCTCCAGGGGTGAGGCCCAGGGGTCTGCCTTTTAAATCCTGGGTAACTCTACTGCTCCTGATACCCGAGGACCACAGCAGGTTTGAGAAAGTGGGGTATTGGGATCTTCATGGGCTCAGACCTGAAGCTGCAGGGCTTTTCTGAGGTTTTCAGAGGGCTCAGGTCTCAAGACAATTCAGGAAGCACTACCCTTTTCTCACCAAGATGCAGTATTAGCAGGAAGAGGCCATGGCTGTCATCTACACCCCCTACCCTCTTACAGCAAGGAAGTCCAAGGACTCAGAACTGATTCAGCCAGTAGACCAGGATTCGAAAACTCAAGGCTAAATTCCCGTGCGCTTTTATATCCATGATCCCTGACCTGAGACTGTAGAAGGCAACCACAGAAGGGTCTTTGGGCTTCTCAGAATCTCCCAGAAGGTGCAAGGGAATTCACACCTTTCCTGGGTGACATTTGGCAGCTTTGGGCCAGCATTCTATCTGCCTCGTGTTTGATTCCGGTTACCTCATGCTTATCAGAAGCTGATTCATCTGTTCTCCATTCATTCCTCTGGCCGGCCAGCCATCCCTCCATCCGTTCATTCATTTAGTAAGCACTTGACGCTGTGCGCTCTGAGCCAGGCCCTGTGCAGGGTTCCGGGACAAGAGATGAGTAAGGCACAGTCCCTGCCCTTTGCAGCCTCCCCGCATCCAGCAGTGGTGGGTCAGGGTGGAATATGACAGGGCCAGGCGGAGGGAGAACTGATCTTCCGTTCACTGAAAATGGGGAAAGAAATGGATTCTTCATAAATACTGTTTTTCTGGTTTGTGGGCTCTTTTTGAAACTTTTATTGCTTCAAAAGCAACAATATTCAAACAGGACAGGGGGTGCACAATGAAATGTGATCTTTATCAAATCCTGCCTTCTTCCCCAGGGACTAAAATTGCTAATAGTTTCTTGGGTGTCTTTCTAGAAAATTCTATACCTTCCTGCGTAGAGAGTGAGTTTTCCCTGCCCCCCAGTACATGGAAACAGGTTATCCACTCCATTCTGCAACTTAGTTCTTTTTGTGTAACAATACCTCTTGGGGCGTGGCTTCTCGCAGTACCCACCTTTCAACGGTTGCCCTGTTGATGGACATTTGGGTTGTTTCCAGAATTTTAATATCATACACAATGCAGGAGTAAAGATCCTGATAGATGGAGTCTCTCAATTCCTGGTGTCCAGAGCGGGGGAACGAAGAAGGGCTGTTTGGCAATGAAAATTTGGAAACAGCCTCCCAGCAATGCCAAGCAGGTTTAGAATTGAATTGGCATAGAAAGAGCTGCCGGCTGGTCAGTGCCTGTCCCCCTGCCTCATCCTGCTGTGTCCTTCCTGCAGCTCTCGCCTCCCACGACTACATCTTGAAGATCGTGCCCACGGTTTACGAGGACAAGAGCGGCAAGCAACGGTACTCTTACCAGTACACGGTGGCCAACAAGGTACTCAGTTGGTGGGCCCAGCTGCGTGCAACTGCACCCTCTGCTGGCCAAAAGCAGAGGCGACAAGTGTCTGAGCAAATTCCCGCTGGGTTCTATCTGGGGGCCTTTCCTGTGGCTGCTCTGGCCAGGCTCTGCCCCTGGGTAAAGATGAGAGGCCAGTCTCAGAGTCAAAGGGAGGAAATCTAACCAGGACATAGGATGTGATCTGTTGAGAAAGAGCCTTGCATCTGGCCCCAGTCCTTTAGACTCAGGATCCTGATAGGTCAACACACGACAGATGCTCCGGTTCTCAGGGTACAAGCACTTTATCCAGGATCACAAGGACCTTGAATCATACCAGTTGGCCATCGGTTAACAGGAACGTCCTAGGACGCCAGCACTCAAAGTCATGGAGAAGCAGGTAGGCCTTGGTGGGCAGCAGAGCATGGTCAGAGCCAGCAGAATAGGGTGACTGACAGTTGTTTCAAGCTGAGACAGCCTCTGGCCTCCCCAGAGTTGACCCTGCCAATGAACATGAATGCTTGAAACATGTTAGTTGAGGCACCCCCGGTGGATCCCTTTATCACCAGGACTCTCCTTTTTCTTCTGTTCCAGGGCTGCTAAACCCCTTATAGGTGATGCCTTGTTTAGCTCAGTTAATAATAATAGAGTAGTAGCTACCATTTACTGAGCACTAGCTATGGGTCAGCTATGACGCTAAGCTCTCTACCTCCACCATCATTTTCAGTCACCGTGACAGCTCCGTTTGTCCCCATTTTACAGATTTGGCCACTGAGGCACTGAGATGTAGTTATAGAGCTACAAAGTGGCCAAGTGGGGACTAGAACAAGGTTCTCCTTTGGCTCCAGAGCCTGGCATCTTGATCCCATCACCCACTCAGTCTGAACAGGGGCCCTTGAGTCTGTTGGTCTGAGAGCTGCTCTCTCCCAGGCGACCTGGGGTCCCTGTGCTGATGTTCTAGTGTAACTTTCCAAAGCGAGTTCTCTTTCTTTCACTCACTGTTTCTTGAAGGGCATCTCATTGTAACTGTCAAGTGCTGACAACATCCAGTGGCTGGGAGAACGTGGACACAGTCTGAGCAGAAGAGGTGGGGCTGGAGCAGACTGCTGGTTCAGACCCGGCTCAGTCACTTGCTAGTTGTATGGCCTGGGACAAGTCACCCAACTGCTCTATGCCTCTGTTTACTCATTTGTGAAATGAGGATGGTGCACCTGATAAGATTGCCATCAAATGAGGCAATGTCTTGAAAACTGCTTTGTCCACAAAGGAGGCTTTGGGTAAATGGTACCTACTGCTGCTACTTTTCATTATTTTCCTCTATCCCTCATCTCTGGGCTTTGACCCAGACAGTCACCCTGCCCCATCAGCTCTCCCTGGAGAAAGCTCATCTTGTTTTGTCCAAGGCTCCTTCCCCCGAGGCTTTGGCAAAGGCCCAGCAGCCAGGACAGCTTGCTCAGCTCTCTCTGTGGCCTTGGCCCCAGCCTGCTCTGGGAACAAACAGGGCCGTGCCTGTCAGAGCCGATGGCAATCCATCAGTGGGCGGGGGTGGGGGGGAGGAGGGGGGGTGGTCTTGGATCATCCCTGGAGAAGCTTCAGAGCTTGGGGCCTAGCATTTGGGATTGGGGGCTCCCCTGTGGTCGAGTCCAGTCTACAGTTATTGTAGACGAATGAGAGTAGCCCAGAAGTGTCCAGCAAATGCCCAGATCAGAGGGGACACACATCAGTTCAGCTCCTAGCCGCCTTCTAATCCTACCCAGCCAGGTGCTGTCTCAGGAAGCCTTGTCTTAGGGTCCCTCTCTCTTTGCAGTTTGTGTTACTTCTTTGAAGAAGCCCACTCCCTACATGGCCTTTATGCTCATATCTCTTACACACACACACACACACACACACACACACACACACACACACACCCAAGGATGTCCTGTGTGACCTAGAATGCCCCCTCTTCACTAAGCCTTCCACAAACCCTGGGGAGAATTGGTCATTTGTTCCTGGCCCTGTAGCACTCCATGTCTCTGTATCACTGCGTGCGTAATGTGACAGTATTGGAGATACTCTTTTACATCAGCATCCTTTCCAGATTGTGACACCTACCTCCCCCGACAACCCGCTCTGGGGATGGGGCAGGGCTTACACCCTTAGAGTCCCCAGCAGCCAGCAGGGGTGCCAGCACACGGGAGAGGTGCTCAGTAAACAATCAATGAGTAGGGGTGCCTGGGTGACTCAGTCAGCTGGGCATCTGAGTCTCGATTTGGGCTCAGGTCATAATCTCACAGTTCGTGGGATCGAGCCCCGTGTGGGGCTCTGCACTGACAGCATGGAGCCTGTTTAGGATTTTCTGTCTCCCTCTCTCTCTGCCCCTCCCCACTCACATTTGTTCTCTATCTCAAAATAAATAAACCTAAAAAAAAATAATAATCAGTGAGTAAATGAATGGGTTTTGCATACCCAGGAGTTAAAGGGGGAAGTAGGCCTTTACTCAGATGGAGCCCAAATCACACCTGTTCTTTTGCATCTCTGCTCTCTGATTCTGGTGCAGCTTCCATAGGTCATACAGTCAATTTCCAAGCAGCCAAAAGGGTTGAAAACGTCCCCAGGAATGTTGCCCATCCAGACACTGAGAGCAGAGCCTCTAGGAAAAGGGGTGAGACGAACTGGTAGAGTCTGGCTCCAGGCAAGAGGGAGAGAGGAAAGCCCATTCTTAGGGGTTGGCGGGGGACCCTCTGCATTCCAGCCCCCGCCCACCATGAGACATGGCTCATACATCTGATTCTCACATCCCCGTTCTCTCTTCCTTCACCCCAGGAGTACGTAGCCTACAGCCACACAGGCCGCATCATTCCCGCCATCTGGTTCCGCTATGACCTTAGCCCCATCACGGTCAAATACACAGAGAGACGGCAACCTCTGTACAGGTTCATCACCACGGTGAGTAGGTGGGGCGCCTGCCGTGGGCTCCTTCTCTCGGCAGCACTCCTGGTTCTAAAAGAATGGGATGCAGCCTGCAGGGCTAGGATCCTAGGCTGTACACAGGAGGTTGTGATCCCCAGGATGTTTAGAAATGTTATCAGAATCATGTCATCCAGAAAATATTTGCCAAAGAGGTTTATCACTAAGTCTATTTAGTTTGTTAAGCAGGTTTTTATATGGGTCAATTAGATGTTTGTGATTTTCTCCAGTTTTTTATTTTTTTTTATGGGTTTAGCAGGGTTTATCCTTTTCTGTGGAAAATTTAAAAAAAATTTAACTCATTTTTTTCCTATGTCTGTTTTCCAACTATAACTGCTGATATTGTCAGGTTTTTTTCTTTCTTTCCTGCTTGCATTCTCTTCTCTTTATTTTCTCCCTTCCTTCCTCCCTTTCTTTCTCTCTCACCCTCTCTCTTTTCTTTTCTTTCTTGCCGTTGTCTCCATCAAGTCCAGTTTTCTGTGAAGCAGCTTCAGGCTGATGTCATTTTTCTTTGATACTGAGTATTTCTAAAATTTTTTTTTTTTCAACGTTTATTTATTTTTGGGACAGAGAGAGACAGAGCATGAACGGGGGAGGGGCAGAGAGAGAGGGAGACACAGAATCGGAAACAGGCTCCAGGCTCTGAGCCGTCAGCCCAGAGCCCGACGCGGGGCTCGAACTCACGGACCGCGAGATCGTGACCTGGCTGAAGTCGGACGCTTAACCCACTGCGCCACCCAGGCGCCCCGATACTGAGTATTTCTATTAAGTATACTGTTTCCTGGCCTTCCATTCAAAGTGTCCTTGGGGGCAGAAAAGCAGGCTCGCAGCATCCTGCTTCAGCCAGGTGGCCCGGAGATGTTTGGTAAGCCAGAGGCAGCGGAGGTGGGAGAGATGGGGTGATTATCCCTACCTCACAGATTTGGAGACTGAGACTAAGAGGCCCTTCTCCCCTTGTACCTCTTTATACTTTTAATAATGATTGAAGATCAGGGGTCTTAGTCCCGGATCTTTCATTTCTGGCTCCCACTAGGTTTGTATTAGTCAGGACTCTGTTACAGAAAAGACAGCCCCATGTCCAGCTGGCTTGAGGGGTAAGTAAGCCTCAGGCATGGCTGTATCCAGGCACAAATATTGTCTAGAATAGGCTTTTTTTTTTTAAATCCTGCTTTCCTCCGTACCGGCTTCATTTTCAAATAGAATTCACTCATAGAAAGTGCCTCTTTCTCAGTAATTCGACCTGAGTCCTGGATAAGGTAGTGCTGTCACTGGCCCTGCTTCATTCCCATGCCAGCCTTGTGGCCTAAAGAATGAAAGGACTTCCAACCCGCTGACCCCAGCCAGATGAAGAAGACAAACATTATGAGGGGATGGGACTCCCCAAGAGAAAAATCAGGGGTCAGTTACTAGAAAACAGAGGGGTGGATACTAAGAGGCAAAAAGGTCCGATGTCCACAACAACGTCTCTGTCTTATAATCCATTAAAAAGGAATAACAGTTCCTGCTCTCCCTGCCTCCCAGGCCTCATGGGGCTCAAAGGAGATCATCAAATGGAAGCTTTTTGCCTTCTAGAATGCCATGTGGGTACAAAGGGTGTCAGAACCCTAGTGCTTTTAGGAGCCTCACAACATTCTCGGACTCCATAAAACACAAAACTTTCAATCAGCAGAGGGCACCTAACAGAAAGCTAAGACACTCAACACAGATTGGAAAAAGGTATTCGTCACACATATGAGACAGGAGTAATCTTCAGAATTTATATATAAAGAATTCCTACAAACCAGTAAGAAAAAGTGACCATGAAGAAAAATGGGTGAGGACTTGAGCATTCATAGAAGAGACCATACTGGCCATGAAAAGGTGCCCAAGTTCCCTAGAAACTGGAGGAATTTGATTCAAAATACCAGACCCAACCTGGTCCTATCAGACTAGCACAATAGAGACTGGGGGGATGCACAGCTAGGGGTCCTGCATGCACTATCCGGTACGAAGGTAGATTGGGCCAGCTGCTGGCGGGGTCAGGCGCAAACCCTTTGACCCCAAAGCCCGGGAACTTGTGAGCAAGCGGTTTTACCCAAAGCCCCGCAGGGTAGGACCCCAAGTTGTTCCTTTTACCCCAGTGCTCTTACTGCATACCCAGAGTAAGAAACTACAACACAGGTAGGTACGTTTGTGCAGATGTGGTCTGCTTCTCTGAGGCCCTGGGGCTACGGCATTGACAGTGGCAGAGAAACCCCTGTGCCCATGTCTTACTGTAGGGTCTAGAAGGATCTTCATGTCCCCTTCTTATTTGCTCCTACATGCCAGATGGCTGAGGCTCCAAGTGTGAAAACCCCTTGGCAGGTGGCTGAGAAACGAAGCGACTTCATTTATTTGCTAAACTTTCGCCAGCATTGACCACACGCCAGTCCCTGTGCCCGGCAATGGCGAGAGCCGAATTTGACTTCATCCCTGCCCTCAAGCTGCTCCCGGCTGGTGGGGAAGAGGGGCGGGCATGCAGAGAATGGAAGCCCACCCAGCAGGGGCTCCACTGAAGCTATGCACCGGGCACTGTGGTAGCAAAGACTCCCTTCTGTTCGGAAAATTTGGGGAAGGAAACCCAGGGATGAAGGATGCAGAGACATTTTCTAGACTGGTGGGTGAAGGAGAGAGGGTCTTAGCACAGGGAGTAGTATGTGCAGAGGCGCCCCGCTTAGCATGTTTTGTGAAGGCCGTGTGGCCTCTTTTGACGCGGGTGGACTTCTAAGAGCTGGAGGTCCCAAGAAGTCACAGGGGAAAAGCCCGTCCATCTGACTCAGAGGCCAGACACCTCCATGACCCCATTGCCTTCTCCTCCTGCCTTTGGCCGTCAGCATCTCTTCCACCTCTGTCCCATCCGCCTCCGCCGGAGCACGGACCATGCTGCAGGGGACTTCCTGATATCGTTAGCCTGGTGGCCCCGCACCACCATCATGGTCGTCCCGGCAACCATGGGGTCAGCCCCAAGTGAGCCAACCGGCTGTCCCTGGCAGATGGCGTCATTGTGGAGCTTCAAAGCCCCTTGTCACGAGGCGGCAGATGTGGGGATGACGCTCACAGGCAGACACACACAGCACAAAGACCCCCGGGAGCCCTAGCAGGGTGGGGTGGGGCCAGGATGGAAGTGGAGGCACCTGCTGTGACTTCTCTTTCTCTCTTTTTAAAATCAAACACTTGTGTGCCAAGCCCCCAAGCCCCAAATGGGGGCCTCTGCAAATAGCTCCTCACAGGGGCTGCTCAAGAGAGGGCTTAGGCCAGAGGCCAGGATGTCGTCATGTGGCGGCTGCAGGGCTGCAGGGGCAGCTGTGGGTGGGCTGGAATGAGGTGGGGTGTAGTTCAAGGGGGTGTGGGTGGGGCGGGGAGGGGCGGGTGGGGCCTCCCCGATGCATTTGTACCTATCAAGTCCCCGGCTTATCCGAGGTCGCTCCTCCAGGGTCTCACGGTCTGGAAAGGAGCTGGACATCCTGAGCCCGAACAGAGGAGGGTCCTTCCTCCTGGAAGTCCCCATCAGGCTGCCCGGGGCTTCTCTCTCTGGGCACCCAGGGCACCCAGGGCACCTTGCTCAGACTTCCACTTTGTGCCATTCCAGAAAATGTCACCACTAACGGAATAAACAGATGTTTTTTAACAACATGCAAGTGATCCCCTTCAAATCGCCCCCTCCCACACACGCACATTTGTCCCCTGCCCCTGCCACTTGCCGAAGCCCCTTTTTTGGGATTGCCTTCAAGTGGGCTGTGGTGACAGATTGGATGACTTCAGAAGTGTCACGTCGCTGTCCCTGTGTGTTTTATTCTGTCAGGGAGGAACAGCCAGAAGTCAAAAAGTATCAACTTGGATCAGTTTGGCCATGACAGTTTTTGCCCACCAAAAATGACCAGTTGGTAATGGCAATTCAGTAGCTGCATTCGACGTAATCCCTGGCCTCAAGGTGCTCCTTGCCAGCGAAATAATTCCCCAAACTTTAGATTGTACTTTGTACTTGCCAGGCCTGATTATGATGAGCCCCAAGTCTGTTTCCCCTCAGTGTCCCCTGCATCCAGCACAGGGCCTAGCCTGGATGTCGATACTCAGAAATATACGAGGGACGGCTGCTTGAAGAAGGGATCCTATAGCTACACTTATTAAGCATCTACCGTTACTGGGTAATTCTATAATTACCTCCTTCAACTTTCCCGGCAGCCCTCCAAGGTAGAGATCATTCTTGTTTTATGTACGAATTAACTGAGGCCCAGAGAGTTAAGGAAACTGTGCCAGGGCACAGCCAGTAAATGGCAAAGCTGGGACCTGACTCCAGAGCCTGTTTCTGCCACATCGCCCACCCCACCCCCACCACTGCCACTAGCTTGGGAGCCTCTGCCTTCCAAAACAAAGGCTCTTCAGGATGTCCCAGGAACAGAGTCCCCAGAAACCATGAAGCCCTTGATAGGACACCAGGATCTTTTGATACAGTGACTCCATACCGGGAATCAGGAAGAAATGTGATAGCAGGAAACAAGGCGACGTCGTGAGCATGAGTGATAAAATCACAGTCAGGCACACAAATCATTAAAACAACAACACCACCCACATGTAAACTGTCCATCTGAGACTGGTTGGCTGGTGACTTGCAAATTTTCCTGCCCAAATCTGATTACCTGTCACTCATCTGTTGGGACGCCTATGAGGATTTGCCATAGACAAAAGGCATTAGATACTCGGGTGTGGGGGGGAGGGAGACAGTAAAAACAACTGAGAAGAGACAAACTTAAAACTGAGGAGGTTTTACCCACTAAGGCAATATGAGTTGGGAAGAGACCAGCTTTGTAGCTCGGTCTGAATCTCGCCTACTCAGACTTCCCTTGAAGTATCTCTCTTACCCGGACCATGAGCTCCAGGAAGGCAGGGCGGGGCCTTCGTCATCTCTGGTCTCCAGACCTGGGACAGTGCAGGCAGGTGATAAATAGGTGTCAAACAATGAGCAAACCGATGGAGGGGTGCATGCCTTGGTCCATACCCATAGCACAAGTTCCCATTATCTGAGGAACGGAACAGAATCCACATTAGCAGCTCAGTTATTGAGGGCTGGAAATGTGTGTGGGTGGGGGACAAAAACTTTGGTTCAGATCCTTCCAGACGTTTGAGCAGAGCTAGCTCTTCCAGAAGGTTGTGTACCAGGGACAGATTGCTCCAACTGGGTCTGAACACAGATATCTTGGTTGCAACAGAAGTTCCTGGTGCTTGCTTTTTGAAGGCAGATTCTGAGACGTAAAAGGAATAGCAGAATGGAGTGAGCTCCCTTTTAGAAACCGTACTTATTTTTATAGCCACACAGCTTACTTCCTAAACTTCATTGATGGGGTCCCCTTACTTCAGGACATTTGATAAAACTTAACTGAGAAAAAGCCATTCACGCGTGAAGGCAGGGACTGAGAGGAGCCTTCAGGTTGCGGGTAAAGTACGGTGGTCTAACAGAAAAAAGCAGGCCCTTTGCAGCCTTCCTGACCTGATTCTCATCACCCTCGCCTATTTGGTAGTTGTGTGACCTTGAACAGGCCAGTCCCTCTCTGAGCCTCTTCTTCCCCATCTGTGAAATGGGGATCACGCCATTTCCCCGAGTAGTTGCAAAGATTGCATGAGAAGGCAGAAGAAAATGCCGTCTCAGGCCTGGCCCACAGTAGGTGCTCAACCAAGGTGGGGTTTTTTTTTTTTTTTTTTGCGGGGGGGGAGGGGGAGTATTTTGCAGCTTCAGCCATTGTAAGAACGGGGCAGGGGGGAGAGGGCTCTGTTCCCCCACCAGGCTCCTGTGCTAGAGGGTGGGAGTGGAGGGTCCGGCAGGCGTGACACCAGGGGATGGAGACCACCACACCCTCTCCTCCCCCCACTTTTCCAGGGCCCAGTCATCAGCTTCCCTTCTGCGACAGCCCCCACCCCTGCGTAGCCACAGCTTTGGTGTTCTCATCCACGGCTCCAGTCTGTCTGCCGCCACCAGCATCTGATGGGACTCCGATTCATTATTTATTTCCTCATTCTGGGCCTTTTCCACAAGCTTTTCAAGCAATGCTGACTGCACGGGGAAAAGTGAATGAACAGTTCGCAGGCACTCGAGGTACAGCAGACAGCCAGACAGAGGCCATCCTGGTCCTCACAGGGGGCCCCATTTTACAGATGGGAGAAACCGAGGCTCGCGGGGGGGGGGGGCTGGGTAACCTGGCTTTCCTGGCCAGAGTGGCAGAGCTGGCGTCTGACCGCAGGAATGTTTCCTCCAGAGCCCGCAGTCTCCACCCCCACCCCCGTGTTGGTATGTGTTGTGCTCCTCCGTTGCCCACTGTGGAAAAGAAAATGCGGGGGAGGGACGATGGATCGGGAAAGCATTAGTGCTGGTGGAACAACAGAGGGATTCAGCTCTCCAGCCAGTGCGGTTAGAACGCGTCCTTTCCATATTGTAAGGAATTAAGAGCCATAATTAAAATGTAAGGGAAACACACACACACATCTTCTTTTCAAGGTAGAGAAACTGACTTCATTCTAGCCGTAGCAGGAGGCTGGGAAGCTGGTGAAACCACAGGAAATCTCTGCTAAAGAACAAAGGGGCATGTTATTGAGGACTTCTGATGAAAACAAAGTAATGCGCTCCTCTCAGACTCACTGGGGCCTGGATATTGAATTGTCCTTGTTTCCATTTCTGGAGCCAGGGCTGCTGACCAGAGTGGGGTTGCATGTGCTGGGTCTAGTGGCCCTTTCTGGCTCAGTGGCCCTGCTCTTTCACCACCCCCACTGCCCCAGGGCCTGGTCCGGAGGTACAAGAACATGGCAGCGGTGAGGGACCAAGGGGACATTCACGGCTGTGTGCGTAACACAAACACTCGTTCGGTCTGATAGCTGTCCTGAGGGGTGAGGATTAGCCTTCCCGTTTTTTTAAAGGAAGGAAACTGAGGTACGGGAAGTAAGGATGATGCAAGGGTGCACGACAGGAGGGGCCCCAACCAGAAATACCTTTGTATCGGGTACTTCTGATATCTTCTTGGTGTTTGTGGTTGACGTAGAGCCCTGGGCAGATGTGAAGAGCTCCCTGAGTGGCCAGAGAATGGAAATAACCTCCAGCTTAGGTACTCTGCCCCCTGAGGGATATGCTTCATCACAAACACCTCTTGGCATGTGCTTGAGGGAATATCCTGTCAAGATCTCAGCTACCCCATCTGTAGAATGGGCACTTGAAGTGCTTAGGACCTGGGCAACTGCAAAGAATCTGCATGTGGTGCCAGGGACACCTTTGCTGTCCTGTCTTTCCATGAATGGGCTTGTTCTTTCGGTAAAAGAGCCAGCTAGAAAAAAAGGAAATTGAGACCCAAAGGGTTGCTCTGAGGAGTAAGTGGTATTTTACCCGTTGCGGTTCTTAGAGTGGGTCTCAGAGAGATTTAGAAAATCTCAGATCTCAGCAACGAGGTCAGAGCCTTCCAGTCAGTTGAAAGATTAGGTATTGTTTACTGAGCACCTACTAAGCACTGGGAGCTCCAGGGGCATCTCCTGCAGTACGACAATTGGCAGGGTAGGGGTGGTTTTCCCGTGTCGTAGATGAAAACGAGGCCCAGAACGGCTCTCCCATGGCTAGAGTAAGCGACAGCCACGGCTCGGCTTCCCAAGGCTGAACCCTTTCTGCTGCCATGGCAGGGGGGGGCCCTGGTAGACTCCCCAAGACGCACTTCATCCCCACCCCACTCTGCTCAGGGCCCCTGCACCATGTACAGTGAGGATACATATGATTGGCTTTATATAAACTTTTCTTCATGTGTGTGCATCTTGGCACATCCCCCATCGTGGGTCGGAGAGATGCCAGGCCACCATCTGCCCTTTCAACAGCCCTTTTCTTGGCCTGTTCTTGAGATCTGCCCCACCAGTATGGTGAAGCCTGTCACCTTGCCACCACGAATGTAAGGCCTGAGTCCCAAGACAGACATTCTGTCCACTGCAGCCTCGTGGCTTCATTTATTTCCCTGTTTCGGAACTGGGGACTGTGGCCTTCCCGGGACACAAGATGGCTGAGACTGGCCACCTCCTCGGAGAGTCCAGATGTGGTCACCTCCTGGTGTTGAGGGTCGCTGTGGCCACCCACGTGTCAGAATCCAGGGAGCACCACAGCCTGAGAGCGCCCCGGGACCCCTCCCCTCGTGACCCCTGCTTCACCTCATACCAGTCACCACCTATGAGTGTGAGAGTGTCAAGAAGGCCGGAGCAGGCTAATGGCAAAATCCTGAAGGCAGGGGCCATATACCAAGGGGCCATACCAGCGTCAAACAGGCTGCTAGATTTTTCTTTCAGCTTTTGAGGTGCCTCCCCCTGCCCCAGAATGTGCCAGAAATCCCTCTCCTCATCGGACCGGTGACGAGCACCTTTAACAGATGTAGGATAAAGGGGGATGTGCTGCTGTGTGGGGGGTATTGGGGGATACCCAGGGGGCCTCACTGCAGCGCCCCCTTAGCCCTAGGCTCACGGCAGCTCACTCTGATGGGGCTAGTTGCCGAGTAGCTTATGTGCCCCGGGGCCTCAGCTTCCCCGCAGCTGTGTGTTTTCTTGTACCTCAATGCATATGTGCTGTCTCCTCCTGCTCCTGGAGACTTCAGACTGGGTGCCAGGTGTATGTGAATCATAGGCACGCTTGGGTTCCAAAGCGTGTGTGCGGATATAGGGTGTGTGTGTGTGTGTGTGTGTGTGTGTGTGGTTTTTTTGTTTTTATTATTTGCTCCATTGCACTTAAGTCACATTTTCCTCTTCTCTGACCCAAGCCCTAAAAGCATTTTGTGGTGTAAAATCTCCTATCATCTGATCCAGTCTACCGAAATAAACCAGCTCCCCTGCCGTCATCTTCCTTGAAAAGTGGCCCTGCGTCATGCTCTGAGGCTGGCAGGGAGAGGCCCCGCCTGCTGAAAACACTTCATAATAATCCCCCTAGCGCCCCCCATCCTCTTCACTCCCTGGGGGGCTGCTCTGGTTTCTTGGGCTGTTATTACTGGAATGCCAGCTGCTCTACTTAGAGCCCATCCGTACAGACCTGCTCTGTCTTGGGCCTCACAGGCCTCTGCTTAGCTCATCTTGTGGAAATATCATTTTAAAAATAAACACTGGTTCGATCTGCACTTCCCTCTCACCTCCGCCGTGTCTCCTGGCCTCCCGCACTTGGCACCAGAGGATCCATTAAGTCACTGCCGTCTCTCAGAGTCCTCCAGCGGTTGAGCGTCAGTGGCGGGCCAGCCACCCAGTGGTGCCTCCGGGGCAGTGTCAGGGGGCCCTCTAGGACTGTTCCTCTGGGCTTCTTTGGAGTCCTGTGGTCATTTAAGTGCTTCTTGCATGTGGCATGGGGGAAAGAGTGCGAGCTCCGGAGGCAGACAGACCTCGCTGTGCCACCCGCTCGCTGTGTGACCTTGGAAAAGTTATTTCCTTGTCTGGGCGCCATGGGTACGTGACTCAAGAGTGGCACACTGGGTGATGGGTGGTATTGGCTCTTCGGAGTGGCATAAAGTATGTGCTCAAGAGGAAAAATACATCAAAAGAAATTTTTTTAATGTTTATTTATTTTTGAGAGAGACAGAGACAGAATGCGAGTGGGTTAGGGGGCAGAGAGAGAGGGAGACACAGAATGCGAAGCAGGCTCCAGGCTCCGAGCTGTCAGCACAGAGCCTGACGCGGGGCTCGAACTCACGAGCTGTGAGATCATGAGCTGAGCCGAAGTCAGGACACTCAACCAACTGAGCCACCCAGGCGCCCCAAGAGGAAAAATTCATTTAAAGTTGCCTTGCAAATCTCCTCTGAAGTTCTTTTATCTTCCATCATCCATACTTTGATTCTATTATGCAACCAGAAAGCAACCAATAGGCAGGCCAGGAAATTTTGAGTAACACAGAGCATTATTTTGATGTGTCACAGGTGGAGTTATGGCACAAGCAAAGATAGGAATTCAGTTAGGTGGAGAGTTTCGTGCCTGAGAAGCAGCGGAGCGTCCTGTTAAGAGTGCAGACTCCCAAGTTCGGCCCACTAATCACTGTGGTATTGGACCGGTGATCCAATGTCTCTGTGCCTCAGTTTCCTTGGCGGTAATATTTGCGTCAGAGTAGTACTTCCTCGGGTTGGCCTGGGGATGCAGGGAGGAGGGAGGCACAAAGTACTCAAGCCCCACCTGGCACAGAGAAAGTGCTATGTAAGCTGTTTTGTCCTGGTTATTGCATTTGATCGTGTGGCCGGGAGTTAGGAAGTACAGCATACAGGTGGCATTCATTGTCATCCCCCCTACTGCAGCGGTTCTTAACTGGGGGCAGTTTTTACCCCCCGGAGACACTTGACAACGTTTGGTTGTCACGACAGGAAGGAAAGGGTACTACTGGAGTCTCATGGGTGGAGGCCTAAGAGGCTGCAAATAAACATCCTTCATTGCACAGGACAGCCCTCCCACAACAAAGAATTTTCTGGTCCCCAAAGTAAATAGCGCCGTTAGAAACTTGGCCGTAATGTAAGCTTTCTGGTAGTGCCAGAGGCTCCCTCTCTTCTTTAGCTCTTGCCCTGGTTGTACTTTTGCATTTGTTGGTATGATTATTTGATTACTACCCATCCCACTGATCTCCTACAAGCTTTGGAGAGTGAGAGATTTATTTCCCATTCCCGTCCATCCAGGCCAATGCTGCCTATTCGGCCCACCCCGGATCTCAGTCACAGGCAGCGCTGGGCCTGGACCTGTCAGAGCCAGGTTCAAGTCCCGGGACTGCCACTTCCTGGCTGTGTGACCTTGGGCCAGTGGCACTGCCTTTCTGAACCTCCATTCCTTCATCTGCAAATGGGACTGTAAAAATCTGATAAATTTAGAGTGGAAGTTAGGACCACGGGCTCCAGGGTCAAGACATAGTTGAGTTCAGGTCACAGCTGTGTTACTTCCAGTGTGCATTCAGTTACCTAACTAAACCTTGGTTTTCTCACCGATGAAACAGGTCTACTAATCCCCTTCCTCATTCAGACGGTTGGTATGGGATTTAAAGGAGCTGCTGATGGTTACTTTTATTGTTATTAAATTCATCATCCAATAAGTGGGTTTTGTTGAACCCTGCATATGTTCCAGACCCCATTAGTTACGGGGCAGAGCTCGTGATTTGGGAGGGGTCTGGCCTGGTGCTCCATCCGGTGCTGACCTCTGACCCTCCCCCCCTTCGCCCTTTCAGATCTGTGCCATTATCGGTGGGACCTTCACTGTTGCCGGCATTCTGGACTCCTGTATCTTCACAGCCTCGGAGGCCTGGAAGAAGATCCAGCTGGGCAAAATGCATTGACGACCCGCCGGCCCAATGGCCGAGGACCCCGGGAGACTGCCAGCCCTGCTTCCGGCCCCCCATCTCCTCCTGCCCTCTTATCTGGCCCAGGATCTGGCTGCATCCCAAAGTGGGGGTGGGGGGAGGCAGGGGGCGGCTCACGGTTTCGCAGCTACCTCTTTTCCCCATCTTTAATTTGACACGAATTACACTGCCTGAAGTCGTGGTGCCCCTTTTCCTGGGGAGCCCCAAGACCACCACAGTCAGGCAGGGGAGGTGCGGGGATAGTGGGGACCACTCCTGGGAGGGCTGCAGTTCCTTCCCTCTTAGGGGAACAGCCCAGAATCCACGTCGACCAGCTCACAGCCAGGCTTTGACAATCTTGAAGCTCCCACCATTTGGACGCACTAATCACTTGGCCTCTCCCCTGGGGAGCCGGCCTGCAGACCGGGGCTCTCAGCTTTGGACCACACTGCCCCCGGGTACCTCCACTCTGCGCCTTCAATAAGGATGGTACTTCCCAGGCAAGTCCCTGGGATGTGGCGCTATAGGTGGAACCGTCGCCTTTGCTCCATCCCTTCTTGTCCATCTCAGAGCTCAGGCTCAAGTCCCTCACCCCCACCCATTTCTTTTTCTCCTGAGAAGCAGACGCCCAGTTGTTGGGTAGCAGCGGTGGAAACTCAGGTCTGCCTGTTGGAAACTGGGCGGGTGGCAAGTTCTCCTTCCTCTCTTCACCTTGTTTCTCTGAAACCCCATCCCCACCCCCACCAATGTGCCTCAGCCCCTGTGCTGTGTGGCAGCAGCATCTCTTGGTGGAGGGGCTGGTTGTCCCTGGGGAATCATCCTTTGAAAACCAGACATGGTCTGTGCACTCATGTCCAGATGGAAGGCATCCCTCTCTGCAGCCCTGAAATAATCATGTCTCACCCTCTCCTGGACAGTTGCCATCAGTCCCAAGGCCTTAGGTGGGGCAAGCAGAGCAGATCAGCCCTGTCTTTGGACATCTACCTTCCGGGCTTCCAGCGGGTGCATAGCACTCGGACTTCTCTGCAGCTCAGTTGTGGCCCACTTGCCACTGAGGTCCCCCCCCCCCCATCAGGGGCCATATAGGTTCTTGGTCCCTGGGGACAGCTCCATTGTCTCCCCACTTGCTCCTGAGGTGGGTCCCTACCCCGCTGCTCACCCTCATCCTTCCCCTTCAGTCCGGAAAGGGAGCTGCAATGGTCCAGGCACGAATGCCACCCCGGGGGAATTTTAGGTATGCCCTTGTGTCCCAGGGAGAGAGCCGCCTGCCTGTTTTCCATTTATATCAAGATTGTTTGCATACTTTTGTAATTAAGGGGAGTGTCTGGTGGACGTTTTTAAATTATCTCTATGGATAGCTCAAGTCTCTGCCACTTGTAAGTTTCGGCTCTGGATTCCAGTTAGAAAAGTGTCCCCTTCTGCATACGAGTTGACTGATGTTGTGAGTGCAAACTGCATTTGGTTATCTCTGGTATCTGTGGCCACTTGGATGGATTTTTTTTTTTTTTCACCTACTGTTCCCCAGTTGGAGAAAGGAGTCTCTTTGGTGTGTGAATACCTGCACCTGTAGAGGGTGGGCAGGGTGGGGTGGGGAAATGTGTGGCATGCACATGAGTTGAAATTCCACTTTTATGCTTTTTTTCAGAAAAAAAAAAATAAACTCTTGAGGACATGGGGGATGTCAGTTTCCTATGGAAGAGACACCTCTGACCTGCTATTCTTATAAACAATCTCAAGGGAAAAAATGGTTTAGTTCTTTCCCCACTCGTTGGGTTCAAATAGATTAAAAGGCTGATTTTCAGAACTGTTGTTGTGTGTTTCTTTCTACTTGATTGTGGCTGGGTAGCCTAGAGGCTGGGCACACAGTCAGAACGGAATTTAATTCTAGAGGAGAAAAATGGGGAAATGTGGAAAAGATCCGTGAGGATGATTGGAAAGTCAAGATCTCTTGCAACCAGCCCTTCTTTATTGAATCCCTGCAGAATATTCCTGGATCTGCCATTTTCTAGCTGTGTAGCCTCAGGTCAGGTTCTTAACCACTCAGTGCCTCAGTTTCCTCAGGTGAAAATAGGGAGAGTAATCAGGGCTGTTACAGAAATTAAATCTATAATATGCACAAGTAAGTCACACTGGATCAGAAGGAGCTTGTGGATGTGGCAAAGGGGTATGTGGTAAATTTTCAAAAATGGGAGTTGTTTCATACAGGTATTCCAAAATAGAATATAGTCTCTTTGAGAACAGGGAACAGGGCTAACTAGCATGTTTAACCACAGCTTTGAACCAAGGGCTGCAATAAATTAAAGGTGTTTCACAAATTTTCCCTGATTTCCAAGGATCTGGCAATCCTTGTTCAGACTTAATCTCAGCAAAGGGGAGACTATCCCAGCTCTGAAAAGGAGATTGACATGGCTATTTACCACCCTGCTCTCGGCTCTTTAAGGCCCTCACCTGGAACAGCATGAACGTGGATCATTCATTAGGGATGAATGTGGCAGTGAACCGCTCTGCAAGAAACTTCACGGATTCTCTCTAACATCCTGATACTAGAGTTCTTGTGACACTCAAAGCTGAAGGTCAGGAGGAATATGCTGCCGGTGGTCAATTACGTGTCTTCCCAAGCCTTTTTATGCCAGCCGTGCTTTATGCTGTCATGATGTGATCAACCAGTGAAAGAGGATTGAAAAATGAAAGAATCGGGGCGCCTGGGTGGCTCAGTCGGTTAAGCGTCCGACTTCGGCACAGGTTATGATCTCACGGTTCATGAGTGCAGGCCCCGCATCGGGCTCTGTGCTGACAGCTCAGAGCCTGGAGCCTGCTTCAGATTCTGGGTCTCCCTCTCACTCTGCCCCTCCCCTGCTTGTGCTCTCTCAAAAATAAATAAACAAGAAAAGGAAAATGAAAGAATCTAGTACAACTAAGTTGTACACTTTGCAGAGACCTGATAAAGGCGAGTTGCCACCCCCCTCCTCAAAATGCTCCCAAATTAGGTACGAGCAAGACCTCTTACTAAAAAGACCTGGGAAGAAGGGGTGCGGGGGAGGGGGGCGTCCTTGAAGATTCTGTATTCACATGGAAAGGGTCTAAATTCTCCCTCCACATTTAAGGAACCCAAAACTGGAACTCTCTCAAGTTGGCTTATGTAAGGACATGGTTTATGCAAGGAAAGTGAAGGAGAACTCCAATGGGGAGGTTTCTCCATGAGAAAACCTTGCTCCAGGGTCAAAAGATTGGCAAATGTTTTTTAAGTGGACGTAAAACATTTAAGGTATGTGTCATTTGTATGATTTCTCTCTTAAACCAATTCTTTCAACTATCTAACCAAGAGCAGATTACAGCGTTTTCGCATAAGAGGATTTCTCAATCAGGGATTATAGCACAGATTCGTAGAGGGGGAGTTGATAGTTTGGGGACGTGGTGGCTCGGGCAGAAATGGCTTCTTGCGGGGGCGGGGTTGGGGTGGGGAGGGGCTTGCAGTTGAGCAGGGGGTGAGGTTACAGAGGTGCATCAGGGAAGAGAGAAGCTCAAGTCCTGCAGCCCATGCTGCCTGAGGTGGGCGGGTGTCAGAGTGGGTGTGAAGTTTGGGGAGAAGTGTCTTGTAGCAATGGGGCTTGGAAGTGGCAGGTGCATTTCTTACTACTCTATGTCGCAAATTGGTTCTCAATTCTTGCCAGAGACAAAGATACACATTTTCTCAATGTGGCAGGCCACCGGTAGTCCTAACGCCTTCCTAAGAAATGTGCTCATTAAAGACCTTTTTCCCTCCCCAACAGTTGTCTTTGGTCAGTCGTGTAGTGACGAGGCCATGCACTTTGTTCTGCCCAAAATAAGTTGTTTTTGTCTTAACTCATGTAGAAAAAGCTACCCACGGTTGGGCATTCTCCACGTGCCTGCAAGGAGTGATCGTTCAGGCCTTGTCTTTCTCTATCCTCACAGCAGTCCTGCCTGGTGGAAGTTACCTCCTTTTTACAAAGGACAAGACAAATTTAGTAACTTTTCTCTGTCACACAGCTGGCAGGGGACAAAGTTGGAATTCAAACTCCTGTCCGCCTGACTCTGGATTATGGTTCTGCCTCGGTCCCCAAGGTCATCTTGTCCATATCAAAAGAGAAAACTGACCCCCGCACCCCCCCCCCCAAAATGGGGGAAATTGAAAGTGGTGAGGGTACTTTGTGTTGTTTCCTTCTTTCTAAACAGCCTGCAAGGGAAGCTAACTTGAATATTGGAGATCTTGTTAAAAATGTAAGGCCCTTAGGGGCGCCTGGGTGGCGCAGTCGGTTAAGCATCCGACTTCAGCCAGGTCACGATCTCGCGGTCCGTGAGTTCGAGCCCCGTGTCAGGCTCTGGGCTGATGGCTCGGAGCCTGGAGCCTGTTTCCGATTCTGTGTCTCCCTCTCTCTCTGCCCCTCCCCCGTTCGTGCTCTGTCTCTCTCTGTCCCAAAAATAAATAAACGTTGAAAAATGTAAGGCCCTTAAACATGGTTTTAATTACACAAATAAGACATGCTCATGGCCCCACTGGAGGAAAATCAGACAGGCAAAAAGTAAAAAAAGGAAAAATTAAAGGGACCCCTGATTCCACTAGCCAGAGATAATCATTGTTAACATTTTAGTCATATCCTCCCACAAACAAAATGGGATCATGCTGTTAATATTATTTTGCGGTTTACTCTCTTCCAGTAGACATCCTCCTATGTTACTGATAGATCTCATCCTGATCTCTAGTGGCTACAAGATAACAATAAGCATGTTGAGTATGTAATGGTGGATCATGTTCAGCCTGTTCCCATCTCATTCGGAACCTGTTTTCTCACCTGCAAAAGGGACCAATTCAGGGGATTGTTTACCAGATTAAGTAAGGTAGTGTTTGTAAAACTTAGCACAATGCCTGGCATTAAATGCGCAGCCAAATAAGATTAGCCATTGCTATTCATTCACTTAATAAACAACAATTTCTACCATTAATTAAGTGCTTACTTTGTGCCAAGGCTTGTGCTAAGGGTTCATTTAATCCTGACACCAAATCAATAATGTAAGTACTATCATTATTCTCATTCCTCAGGTGAGGAAGGTGAGTGACCTCTAAGAGGCTCAATATCCTACCCAAACCTACACAGCCAGGAAGTGATGGAGATCCAAACCCAGGCAGTCAGAATCAGGGCGCACACGTTTCCCCACCACATCACCTTCTACCTCAGAGGCATAAAAATATTTCCCGGGCGTTTCCTCTGTGCTACCACTGTATTAGGTCCTGGGGCTTCTATACCAGTTCCCATGTGTGTTACCAAGAGTGGACATGGGGCAAGATAGTAGCCAAGCCCACTAAGTCCTCATTAGAGTGACAAAGCCTCAGGCTCTCAGGGTCTCATCTGGTGATGTCATTGCACCTGTCTTAATTTTACTGAGCCGTGGGAGAAGGAGGGTCAAGTATCGCCTCCCCACCCTGGTTGATCATGAATATACCTTGATTATCCTGGGTTGTAATGATCTGTCCTCAAGGTTGCCCTGCACCAGTGAGGTTCTGCGCTCCTCACTGTAATCAGGGACTAGATAGATCTTCCTCCTCCCCAGAGCTCCTTGATCTAGGCCCATACTATGGCTAAATTACTAGTACCTATCAATAAATTAATGCACAAATGGATGAATATTGGAATAAATGAGTAGGCAAATGAGTTATGCCAGTGAGTGACTAAATGAACTTATGGGGGAGGGGAGGTAAGGGACCTTGGGTCTGATGAACACTGTAAGGGCTGCTTGAGAAGAACCCTCTGACTTTCTATGTGCAGTCGGTCATAAGAGCTTCTATTCCTGCCTTCCCGTGGTGAGTGACATTTTTTTGGTCCCAACTTTGAGCTATAACGGACCTATAACTTTAGGAGTTTAAGGTTGAGTTGCTACTGCAAAATGATTGCCACAGTAGCTGAGTTAACACTTCATCACCTCACATAATTGCCATTTCTCCTTTGTGGCAGAGACATTTAAGAAAGTCTTCCTTTCTTAGGCTTCTCCCTCCAACCTCCTTACTCTTGGAGTCTGGGGCACCCACAACGGGTGGCTTTCCAGTTGCCACTGCCTCAACAAGTTTGGCACCGCTCACCCTAATGCCCTGGCGTCTACAAACAGTCCGGATGTTGGCCATCCTCCCTAAGTCTGAAGGCCAGAAGTCTCCAACACTGACTGCAAGCGTTCTAGAGTGAAACCTAAAATAGGACCCATCGGGTTCAGGGATCAAGGCAGATGCCCTGGCTGATCATGAGGCAGAGTAAAATGCTAGTGTTTGACAACTGCGTCACCATATGCCTGGGGACACTAATAAACGGAGAGAGCAGGGGACCTGCTTGAGTCTAGCAAGACAACCCTCTCTCTGAATTTCGGGGTGCCTGTTGATTGAGCACCACAACGTCTTCTGACATGTGGCGTAAAGTAGGTGCTTAATACATATGAACTATGTAAACTCTATGAGCAGAACGAAACCTTTCATTCCCAGCTGCCTCGCGCGCGGGGTGTCTCAGGCTGACTGCCCGTAGGGTGGCGCCCGCGTCTCCGGGCTGTCTGCCCGGGAGGGGAGGCGGGGCTCGGACACTACTGGGCGGGGCGAGGCGGGAACGCGGGGGGCCGAGGTTGGGGCTGGAATCCGGGGGGGCGTGGCCGGGATGAGCAGGGCGGGGCAGCGGCCACAAACTTGCAGGCGAGCTCTGACTGCCGAGGCCCCAGCTGGTTTTTCCCCAAGGTGCATTGAATGTGTTTACTTCAAACACAAAAAGCTTACTGTTTGCGTCATCGGTAGTTAATGGTGAAAGTCTGAATGTGAGGACTCATGGATGTAAGGCCCGGCTTTAGGGCTGGCCTGAAGGAAGCCCCACACATAGGCCTCTGCTTTCATTAGGAATAACGGCTTACTGTAATTAAGAGCTATGCGCCAGACCCTGTTCTAAACATTCCCAACGGATTAGATCACTTAGTTCTCATAACAACTCTATGAGGCACCTACTGAGATCATCCCCATTTCACAGAGGACAAAACTGAGGCTCAGAAACATGCAGGCATCTCCCCAAGATCCAGCCACGGGAAGAGGCACTTGGGTTCAGGTCTGACTCTACAACCCCAGCCCTCCCCAACAGGGCTAAAACACTGGGGGAAAGTTTTGCAAGACCAGGTGGTTGGTTCTCAACGCCCTATTGTTGCACCTCAAATTCTTTGGGTGGGCAGGACGAGGGGAGTGCTTGCTTTAAAACCCCCACTTACCACTGCGTGGTTTCTTACGACTGTGATGGAGCACAAAAATTTTCATTTTGGAGGCGCCTGGGTGGCTCAGTCGGTTGAGCGTCCAACTTCGGCTCAGGTCATGATCTCGCAGTTCGTGGGTTCGGGCCCCTCGTCGGGCCCTGTGCTGACAGCCCGGAGCCTGGAGCCTGCTTCAGATTCTGTGTCTCCCTCTATCTACCCCTTCCCCGCTCATGCTCTGTCTCCCTCTGTCTCTCAAAGATGAATAGACGTTTAAAAAAAAATTGTTTTTTAATTAAATTTTTTTTTTTAAATTTTGAACAAGCTTCTCAGTGTTTCTAAAGAAGCAAGTCAGCCGATTGCATCTGGATCATCAGGAATGCTCAATATGCCTCTCGGCGGAGGGTAACGCAGGCAAAGAAAGTTTGGGATGAGAAACAGACTATTGGCGTACCTATTTTTAACACACCAATAGGCCTCTGTTGCAGGCCCTACAGAAATACGCCCCTTCTCCCCCGCGGTGCCAACTCTTCGTGGCTTCTGGCTTGACCCCCGAAAGCGGCATGGCCCTGGGGTGGCTCCCTTAGAATGAGGCACTGCGATCCCACCCCAAGTCGCAGGGGGCGCCATTCAGTCTCTTTCTGACCGGAAAGGGACTCCGCTTCCTCTCTACGCTTGCGCGGCAAGGAAGTCCTCACTTCCGGCCTTGCGCGCGCGCCGTCTGAGCCTGACTGGTGCAAGGTGAGTAGAGAGAGGCAGGTGTTTTGTCCGAGTGAGAAGCGCTCCGCCCCATTGGATTCTTCCCCAACGCGCCGCGGGGCCGCCCGTCTCCCCAGAGATCTCTGCGTGACCTCCAAGCATGCATTCTTCTCCAGCCGTCCAAACCTTCCTCTGACAGTGAGCCTCGAGGCCCCACTGCCGCCCTGTTCCCACGACTCCTCTGCTCAGGCACGCGCTCCCCACGCATGCCTTACTGTGTCACAGCCAGACCCCTCATTTGCCCCATTCTCCTCCCTCCATCACCTTCTGAGGCCATCTCCTCCCGTAGAGCTCTTGCGCAGGGATGGGAGGAGTGTCCTGGATGGAGAGCGGGCCATGGCACCCGACTGAGCACCCATCACTCGTTCCCGCGCCTCTTTTTGCAGACGGCCAGCATGAAGTTCAACCCCTTCGTGACCTCGGACCGCAGCAAAAACCGCAAACGCCACTTCAATGCCCCCTCGCACGTGCGCAGGAAGATCATGTCTTCCCCGCTCTCCAAGGAGCTGCGGCAGAAGTACAACGTCCGCTCCATGCCCATCCGTAAGGACGACGAAGTCCAGGTTCGTCTCCCTCGAGCTCTGGTCATCCAGAAGCGTGTCACTCTGGTGCCGGCTTTGCCTAAGAATGCCATGTGTGCTTGGACGTGGGGGAGTCGTAGACTCCCATGCCGCCAGGCCCCTGGCAAGTAACCTTGCAGATGTATCCACAGCCCGCAGGGTGTGCCTACCCAGATTAACTGAGAGCATTCAGATACAATTCTTTAGTAATCATGATTGTTCAGGAAAATAGTATACCAGCCAAGCAAAACTTTGCTTTTCGGTTTAGTCCGTTGGCTCCAAGTTTGCCAGGCATTGCTCGTGGTGGCTCTTTGAACCAGCATCTCCAGGGGAAAGTGCTACGATGAGAGTAATTCATGTTTCAGTAACATTGGATTTAGTGGAGGCTGGGCATTTGGTGGCACTGGATTTGGCAGAGAGAATAGAGAAGCAGCAAGTCAGAAGCATGAAATTATGAAAGAGAATGACCCATGTGAGAGAGTATAAGCCTTCTGTTCTTCCTAGAGCTTAGGATGTGTGGTAAGAAAGGGAGCGTGGGGGATGACTGAAATAGACAGGGAGTGGATTGAATATGTATGGAGCAGGTGTCGTTCTAGACCCTCTCCAATCTGATCTCTTTCTTACTACTTCATAGAAACTGTTTTTGGCTGAGATCAGTAACATGTTTATGACAAAATCCAGTGGACACATCTTGGTCTCATCATCCTTGACTTTTTCAGCAGCATTTGGCATAGGTAGCACTGCCTCACTTCTAGAAATAGTCTGTCTTTTTGGCTCCTGTGACCATTCGGGCTCAGTTTACTTCTGCCTTCTCAGACTCTTTTGCTGGCTGTTTCTCCTCTGATCTCTAAATGCTGGAGTTAGTCAGGGCCTGCACCTGGTCTAACATCTCATCTTACCTACATTGTCTGCCTGGGTGATAATACCTGCTCTGAGAGCTTTAAATGTCTGTCCTATGCTAACAATTCCCTCTTTTATATCCCAGCCCAAACCACTTTTCTGAGCATAGACCTGTAGATATGACTATCCGCTGAACATCTTTCTTTTAAATTTTTTTTAATTTTTAAAAAAATTTTTTAAACGTTTTATTTATTTTTGAGACCGGGAGAGACAGAGCATGAACAGGGGAGGGTCAGAGAGAGGGAGACACAGAATCCGAAACAGGCTCCAGGCTCCGAGCTGTCAGCACAGAGCCCGACGCGGGGCTCGAACTCACGGACCACGAGATCATGACCTGAGCCGAAGTCAGCCGCTTAACCGACTGAGTCACCCAGGCGCCCCACATCTTTTTTTTTTTTTTTTTTTTTTTAATCTCACGGTCGTCCCAGGGGCACCTGGGTGGCTCAATCAGTTAAGTGTCCAACTTCGGCTCAGGTCATGACCTCACAGTTCATGAGTTCGTGCCCTGCATCGGGCTCTCTGCTGTCAGTGCAGGGCCCACTTCGGATCCTCTCCTCATCTGTTTCTCCCCCTCCCACGCTTGCACTCTCCCTCTCAAAAATAAACGCTTTAAAAACCTCATGTCGGCTCAAGCTTCCAATCTGGGAGTGCTCTCGATCAAAAAACTGCTACTGCCTCTATAATCGGATTCTCCTCCCATCTTTCACACTTCAGTAAGCAATGCTTTTTCACTTGCCTACGCCATAAACCTCTAAATTCTAATATCTCTCTCTCCCTGACCCATTTCTACTCTGTCACTTAATCTTATTGATTCTGTCTCTAAAATGTGTCTTGAATCTGATCACTTCTTTCCATTTCCATTTCAGTTCAAGACTTCTCCAGCTTCTACTCTTAATCCTGATCAGGCGTTCTTCACAGAGGGGTATTTTTTGCAAATCAGATTCTACTTAAACCCTATCAGTGTTGCTTGATTGCTTACTATAAACCTAAAATCATTGACAAGGCCTTGTGTGACCCAGTCGTGGTCTACTTCTCCAACGTCACCTTATTCTCTAATGCCCACCTGCTCTGTAGTTCAGACATACTGACCTTTTCAGGTCCTTAAATGCACCTTGATCTTTCCTCCCTCGGGGTCTTTGCCCAGAATGGTCCCTCTGCCTGAAGTGCTCTTCCTTCTCCCCTTTACCTGACTAACCCCTCATTTTTCACTGTTACCTTAAATGTCAGTTCCTCAGAAAAGCCTTCCCAGATACTTTAACCAGTATTCTATCGTAGCATCCTCTATTTACATTTCTTTCATAACAGTGAACTCAATTTGATTTTATTTCTTTTTAAACTGAGGCGTACCGGGCCCATCTGCACCCCCCCAAAGGCGTGGCTGCCCCGTTGGCATCACAGAGCCACGAGCACGCGTCCTTCAGCCTGGAGTAGCTGGAGTTCATCTTCCTCCGGACTCTGTTCCTCGACAGCCACCTGTGCCAGTGCCTGTCTGCGCTCATCCCTGAGCCCAGGATCCAGGTGTGGTTCCAGAACAGGCGTGCCGAGTCATGACATCACAGTGGGAAATCCTTTCGACCTCGGCCAGGCTGGGCCTTTTGCTCCACCACTCTGCTCATGGAACTGAAATGAAATGATGGAAGCCCTAGCTGCCTCTTGAGATAGATGTGAACTGCCTGCCACATCCCAGCACGGTTGGAGAGGGCAATCTCTGACCCTGACTCTCAAGGTCAGAATTTTGAAACCTATTCTCTCTCTCTGAAGGCACTGATTCAAAGCCGGACTCATGGGAGGAACACGTCTTTTCTGCCTTTGATAACTCTTGAGGATTCTAGGCAACTTCAGGTTAAGCTCAGAGGAGCCATGACTAGTAGCCAAGGAGACGCTCATCAGAATACTGTCCTTTCTGGCTTCCGTGTTAAGGTCACAGCTGTGTTCTCCTCATGAGGGTTTTGCCAGTTCTCTCTCACCTGTGAAGCTGCCTCACCTTTCGCCTGTGAACATTTACCCTTGCCCAGTTCTTCTTTCTCTGCGGTGCGCTCCCCCGAACCCCCCTGAAGTTGTGGCATTCATTTTGACACACGCATCTCCAAATCTGCACATTCAATTTGGTTTATGTTCCTGCTCCTTCTTGACGGTCCTCTCGTCTTTTGGGCTGGTTTTTCGGAACTCATTATCTCCACAAGAGCACTTCAGCTTGACCCAATTTCCACTTGTGCCTGACAGCTGCCGCCTTCTCACGCTTCCTCCAAGGCTTGCACATTTAAACGTACTCTAACCCATCTCCTTCAACCTCACGCTGTGCCCAGTATTTGCCACTTTTTTAAAACAGCCTGTCGTCTCTACACTCCTTTGTAGCTCCCAGGATTCTGTATCCAGATTATTTCAAGAGTCCCCTGCCTCTAGCTTCTCAACTTTTTACACATCACTCTCTTTAGAAATCTGTAGTAGCCTCCAGTTGCTACCAAATGATGAAAACCTTTTGGTTACTTTCCCAGACAACTAACTGACATGTCTGGCCAACAGGGCAGTTTTTCAGATCTTCTTATGGTCACCCCTTCACAATGTATGTCTCAGAGCTCCCCCATCCCATTTGGGCGCCAAAGGAATACTTCTCTCAAAACACGTGAGATCTCTCCCCCTGACCCCCTTCTGAAGCCTGAAACTTTCTGTAGTCCTAATTTTTGTGCCTGTTACTTCAGTCATTCCAGCATCCCCCTTAGCACTTATTGTTGTACTTCTGTGCCATGTTGGTGAATTACTCAGTGGTTCAACAAATGAAAGAAAAGTAAATAAAACTGAGGCGTAATTTAGAGACAGTAAAATGCACAGGTGAGTTTGGGCACACGTAAAGCCATATAGCTGTCACCGCCATTATGATCCCCGTCACTTCCCGTGTGCCCTGTTGCAGTTAGTGATCATGTATTTGCGTGTTTATTAGTTAACTGCTTGCTACCTATTACATTAAGATGAGGCCAGAGAGCTTCTCTTTTTTGTTGCCTGACCTCAGTGCAGAGCCTGGCACCCACAGGGGCCCAGCCACTCTTTGTTGGGTGAATGAAAAAAATTATTGAGCGGATGGAATTAAGACGTGAAAGAAAGAAAAGGAGGGCAGAGGAGAAGATGTGGCCATTTTTTCAGTGTCTGTGAGGTGTGAATTGTTTCCCTTGTAGATAGAACCTGAAACTCTGGTTCAATAAATGAAGAAAATCACGTCTAGGCCAGGAATCCGGGTCCGACTCCACCAGAAGAGTAAAATAGTCGCAAGTGGGTTTGTTAAAACTGCCTCTTCTCTTTTGGGATCTTCCAAATTTCACATACTTTCTTTGTCTGCTCAGGGCTACCTGTCCTGCTTCACAGAGGAAATTACAACTATCACGCAGGACCTTTCAGAACTCCTGTTCCAAACCCTTTAACTTACCTCCAGTTCCACCCCTGCGTCTTTGTGCTTTCCTATTGTATTGACAGAAATGTTCCTGTTTCTGTCTAGAGCTGATCCACTATATTCAGTGGCCTTCCATTCTCTTAGATTCTTCTCTCCATTTTCCCCTTTCTGTACAGTTTCCTTTAACTTTTCCTCCATACTTGTTCCTTTTCATAAGCATTTAAACACATTCGTGTTTTCCTCTCTTTAAAAAAAAAAATTATCACTTACCTTCACATCTCCCTCTAGTAGATATTCTCTGTCATCCTCTTCACAGCCAGGTTCCTTGGGACTGTTTTTCGCCTTCACCTTCTCTATGGGGAACTCATTGTCTTACTGTAAATGCCTTCAGTCTCTGCTCCACTGAAAGCACTCTAGCCATGATCACCAGTGACCAGCTTATTGTCACATCTTTTCCTTTATCCTTCCTGCAGTTGACCATTCCATGGCATTTGACAGTGTCTTCTTGGCTACTATAACCCCACACTCCCCTGGTTGCCCATTCTCTGGCCACTTCAGTCTCCCTTATGAGCTCTTCCAAAATGTTGGCTTTTCCTTGGATTTCTGCATTCTGCCCTCATAAGACCGGCTCCCTGAACCAAATCAGGTTTCTGAATTGCCATCTCTGGATGACTCCCAGGTCTCTGTTGCTGACCCAGTTGGTCTTTCAGCTATGTATAGAATTCTCTACTAGAATGTCACGAGATGCCTCAAGTTCAACATGTTCCCAACTAAACTTTTTTCTCCTAACATGTATTTCTTTCTGCTCTGGGAAAGGCGTATCCATCCATCCAGTTGCCCAGTCAGACTCTGGGTACCATCCTTGCCTCTCCTCTTTTCCCTTTCCAGGCCAGTTAGTTTAGTCTTACCTTGTCCCTCTCCTCATCTAGTGTTTGTCCAGTTCTGTTTAACCGGGTGTTCTTTTGGACTTGTTTTATTAACATCTTTTCTTGAATCTTGATGATGGTTAAGAGAGGCTATTTCATAGACTTTTCCATGTAAAAGTCTCTGATCATAGAGAGTATGGTGGAGTTCCAGTGAGGCATGATCTTCAGCCTGAAAATCACCTTGGTGAGTAAGTTGAACAATCTAAATGACATTTCAGGAGTATTGAGATTCTCTAGTTTTTTAATACATGTGGTATTTCCTCTCTGTTTATTATCAGGATCAGCTATATCATGGCTCCTATTGAATAGGCTTGTGCCTTCAAGGAAACCATAATCTAGTTAGTTTTGAATAGCATTGGAGTATGAATAGTAGATTTTTAGTACATGAAAACAGCCCAAGAGATTTTAACATTTTTGTTTTTCGTGACTATAAAATATTTGTGTTAATTATAGAAATCTTGAAATTTGAAAGAAAATACATTTTTTATTTTTTTAAGTGTTTATCTTGAGAGAGACAACTCAAGGGCAGACAAGCAGGGGAGGGGCAGAGAGAGAGGGAGAGAGAATCCATACCATCAGGTATAGATGGCAGGTATAGAGCCAGGTATAGATGGCAGGTATAGATGGCAGGTATAGATGGCTCTATATATATATAGAGCAGAGCCTGATGTGGAGCCCAATCCCATGAACTGTGAGATCATGACCCTAACCGAAATTAAGAGTCAGACACTTAATTTACTGAGCCACCCAGGCGCCCCTGGAAGAATATACATTTTTTAAAAAGACATGTGTAATTAGGGTGTCTGGGTCAGTTAAACCGTGTTGCACATCAGGTTATATTCACTCCTGACTCAGTCAGTTGAGTGTCAATTGGATATATTTCTATCCCATTGTGTTATATGCCATATATATGAAACATACAAGATTCAGACTATATTTCATATAAAGCTTTGTTTTTTTTTTTCCTAAAGGTCATATCTTGAGCATTTTGCTCGGTGATAAATTATTCTTTGAAAACATGGATTTTAGGGGCACCTGGGTGGCTTAGTCAGTTAAGTGTCCGATTTTGGCTCAGGTCATGATCTTTCACAGTTGGTGGGTTCAAGCCCACATACAGCTTTGTGCTGTCAGCATAGAGCCTGCTTTGGATCCTGTCTCCCTCTCTCTCTGCCTCCCCTCTCCCCCGACCTTGCTCACGCGCACACATTCTCTCTTTCTCTCTCAAAAGTAAATAAAACATTAACAAAAAAAAAAACATGGGATTTTAAATGGTCGCATAAGAATCTCAGGATGCTATCTTTAACCATTCTTCTCCATTTAGATCTTGAGAGTGATTATCTTTTTTCTTAAACTTTACTTATTTTTATTTAACTGAGATATAATTGGTATATAAGATTGTGTTAGTTGTGGGTGTATAGTGATTTACCTTTTTACTCTCCAGACTAGTTCTGTGATAGCCATTCTAGTTCAAGGAATTTTTTGTTTTCAGATAAGAAAAAAATTGAAGTGAATTTTCACCTGACTTGGAACAACACAGAGCAGATTTATACCCCCCAAAAAGCTAACTCTCGACTGCCAGGGTTAATCTGCTTTGTACAAAAAGTTGTATGTTAGTCTGTGTGTTCCTGATAATTAATTTCCTCACGGTGATGTTCATGCATGAGAATGGGGGAAAATTCTCTTCTGTATTTTCTCTTAGGTGGTTCGAGGACACTACAAAGGTCAGCAAATAGGCAAGGTAGTCCAGGTGTACAGAAAAAAGTATGTCATCTACATCGAGCGAGTGCAGCGTGAGAAGGCTAATGGTACAACTGTTCATGTGGGCATTCACCCCAGCAAGGTATGGCGGGACTGAGTGGCGGTAGTGGCTGGGTAGTGTAGCTTAGTGCTGTTGTAAGTTCTCAGTGTGTTGGTAGTGTCTACTCAGGTGGCCCAGGCAAGGACTTCTAGAGGGAGGTGGGGCAGGCTTGATTGGTTCACTGGCTTAGTCATCAAGGATCCGTATTGTTTTCTTACCTGTTTTATCATCCTCGGTGAAGGCTCTGCCTTCCAGCAGGTTGCAGGAGGGTTCCAGGCATCCCTCTCCTACTAGATAACATCCAGAGGGAGGAGAGGGAAGGAACATCTCTTCCTGTGGCCCTCACATCCACCTGGCAGAATATGCTGTTCCTCATTTGCACTCCATTCCATGCACTGTATCGTAGGGTCTTTCTCCTCCAGAGTTTCAGATGAGGGCAGGATGGTTGTGGTCTTACTTATCCTTACGATCTCTATTGCCTACTGGCTGGTGGGAATGGTTTTTTAAGCTATGTGCTTTTTTTTTTTTTTAATTTTTTTTTTTTCAACTTTTTTTTTTGTATTTATTTTTGGGACAGAGAGAGACAGAGCATGAACGGGGGAGGGGCAGAGAGAGAGGGAGACACAGAATCGGAAACAGGCTCCAGGCTCTGGGGCAGAGAGAGAGGGAGACACAGAATCGGAAACAGGCTCCAGGCTCTGAGCCATCAGCCCAGAGCCTGACGCGGGGCTCGAACTCACGGACCGCGAGATCGTGACCTGGCTGAAGTTGGACACTTAACCGACTGCGCCACCCAGGCGCCCCTTAAGCGATGTTTTTTAAGCAATGCGTTTTGCTGGCCAAGGGATGATAAACAAACCAGAAACATGTTGGTAGTATAATTTGTTTGTCCCAGCCCAAATGATAGTTGATATCACTAAACTAACTGGTCTCATAGATCCTTAGGAGTTGGGCAGCGGAAGGAACCAAACTGCTATTGTTGGGAAAAGTTCTGCTGTACAGAATAATTACATGGTTATAAATCCTTTCCACTTAAAAAATAAATAAATAAAGATTTATTTTCTCACTCCTAACAGGTAGTTATCACCAGGCTAAAACTGGACAAAGACCGGAAAAAAATTCTTGAACGCAAAGCCAAATCTCGACAAGTTGGAAAAGAGAAAGGCAAATATAAGGAAGAACTTATTGAGAAAATGCAGGAGTGAATATAACCTGTTGTGCAACCACGGTTTAACTGTAGATTTTTAGTCTGGTGTGTATTCCTTTGAAACTTTTCAAGATGTCTGTCAAACATTTCCTTCCTGTTTTGTTGTTGATAATGTAGCTTTGTAAATCTGCTTTTGCTGTTTTGATTAATAATTTTATGAATAATAGTTGAAAATGTCTCCTAGTTGCAGAGGGAATTTGCATTGTTTTGTAGATAAAATCCATCTTACTATGAGTTCCTCGATGCCATTCTTTCATGTGTTTATCACATACGGAGCAGCAAAATAGCAGTGGTAGGATGGCTGTGCTCCTGCCTAGACCCTCCTGCTGATGGGGTGGACAGGACAGGGCTCTCGTCCCTAATTCAGGGGTGTGTCCCACTCAGTGATGGTCATTATGTGAACTGGCACATACAGCACTGAGCTCACTCAGTGGCTGGTGCTGCTTTGCACGCTTATGTCTCAGGTCTCGATGGATTGCCCTTTGGCCAGCTTCCTGTCCCTCGTGCTCCAACCAAGCCAAATGGCATGCAGCTCCCTGACCAAGCTGCCCTTCCCAAGGTCTTGACTTTGTAAGTGTATTTCCAAGTGACTGAAGTGTCCTTCCTCTCTCCTGGGGCTAACTCAGGAAACTGACGACAGCCTGTAGGCAAGATGTGGCTCACAGATTATGTTTGTCCTTCTGTTGTTCTCATGATTTCTTAGAAGTCAAGTTCTAACACTTAAAACTTGAGAGATTCCACAGAGAAATCTGGACCTTGCTTCATCTGGTTGCATGGGGCCCTGATCCTGCATAGCGTCATTTGTGTGGAGCCGGGGGCTGGTGGCTCTATCCAGTCTGCTCTGCCCATGTACCCAATTTGCCTGGCCCCCACTGGCATCTTGCGTTTTACACTCCAGGTCTAACTGCAACCAAACTAATATGAGTTCACTCCTTGGTGAGTTGCAGATAGAGACTATACCAGGTGGAGTTGTGGTTTTGTTTTTTGTTGTTTTTTGGTTTTTGTTTTTGTTTGTTCGTTTTTTTTAGAGAGAAATTGAAAATTTTAAGCAGGCTCCATGCTCAGTGCAGAGCCCAATGCAGGGCTCGATCCCACAGCCCTGGGATCATGACCTGAGCCAAAATCAAGAGTCCGGACGCTCAATCGATTGAGCCACCCAGGCGTCCCAAGGTGGAATTGTTGTACAACAGAAACTTATTTGCAGCAAATAAGGAAATCACTTTGAAATCTGTGACCCCCTGAGTAGGGGTAAATGGGTTTCTTTCATTTAGGGTTAGGATGGATATTCAGAAAGGGGAGTTTCAGTCATTATAGGTAGAGGTGGGTATAAGGTCATACACTTGTCTTAAGGAAACCTGCTGATTTAGCATTGTCTGTTGTGTTAATGAAGTTTGTTTCTGCTGTGGGTGAAGATTTTAACATTCTAATGAAGCAGAGGTAACTGTTGGACCTGGGGAAGGGGTTATGGGCCTGCTGAAGAGCCATAAACTGGATTGGGTCTTGGGCTCCTTATCTTGGGGAAGCAGTGAAAGGCCTTGCTTACTTTTGAAACAGCCCTGGGAGTTTTGCCACTGATTCATTGTCTCTGATATGGTTAGGCTACTTCCTGGCCTAGTTGAATCTGTTGTTAGTTTTTGCATTCTCATTCTTCCCTTAAAGTCCTTAGCTATTGAGTTTTTTACATTTCTTTGTAATTCTGACACCTTGTAAGTTCTACAAGAAGTGTGCTAGAGCAAGAAGAGATGCTTGGGGGCACCTGGGTGGCTCAGTGGGTTAATTGTCCAACTTTGGCTCAGGTCAGGATCTCATGATTTGTGAATTCAAGTCTCGAATTGGGCTCTCTGCTGTCAGTGCAGAGCTTGCTTGGATCCTCTGTCCCCCTCTTTCTCTGCCCCTCCCCTGCTCAGGCTTTCTCTCTCAACAATAAATAAATATTTAAAAAAGAAGAAGAGGGGTGCCTGGGTGGTGCAGTCGGTTAAGCGTCCCGACTTCAGCCAGGTCGCGATCTCACGGTCCGTGAGTTCGAGCCCCGCATCGGGCTCTAGGCTGATGGCTCAGAGCCCGGAGCCTGTTTCCGATTCTGTGTCTCCCTCTCTCTCTGCCCCTCCCCCGTTCATGCTCTGTCTCTCTCTGTCCCAAAAATAATAAACGTTAAAAAAAATAATAATAAAAATAAAATAAAATAAAAAAAGAAGAAGAAGAAGAAGAGCTGGTTAGTCATATATCATAGAAAATAGCTGGGACCTAAAATGACCTTTTCTTTTCTTTTCTTTTCTTTCTTTTCTTTTCTTTTCTTTTCTTTTCTTTTCTTTTCTTTTCTCGTTTCATTTTGTTTCGTTTCATTTATTTATTTTGAGAGAGAGAGCAAGGGAGGGGCAGAGAAAGGAGAGAGAGAATCCCAAGCAGGCGCTGTGGTTTCAGCACAGAGCCCAACACAGGCTCAAACTCACAAACAGTGAGATCATGACCTGAGCTGAATTCAAGAGCTGGATGCTTAACCAACAGCCACCCAGGCACCCCTAAAATGACTTCTCTTTCTTTTTCTGGGTACCCCTAACTCTTTCTGCTTACATAACTTCTAGTTACCCTTCAAGATTTAGCACCAGATCCATCTCTAAAATCCTCCCTTGCTTCTGTGAAAAATTATTGATTAAAATGCATGATAAAAATGCATAAAACGATAAAATGCCTCTAGTGACACATGGCTGGACACACTGAGTTTCTTAGTAAATGTTGATTGAGTCCATTATTTCCCATTTTGAATGATGAAAAATGAGCTCAGATTAATTGTCCAGATCCCAGAGAACGTAAGAGATGGAGTTAGTATTTGAACCCAGATCTCACTGCGTCAGAGACCACTCACATCCCACTTCAAGCCATCCATCCCTGGTGGTCATTTTTTCACCCTGTCATTTTTCACTCCCTTTCCTGGAGTCTGACAAGACACTAGACATCAGTGTACGAGAGAGGAGAAGCTATACATTTATAGCAGTAGTGCTGCCTGGTGGGAAAAGCATTGTCACCATTTCTCCATGGGACAGTCTGTAAGCTTTTGAGCAAGTTACTTAGCTCTGTGCTTCCGTTTTCCCAGTAGTAAAGCATCATAGTTAATACTTGCACTGCCTTCCCGCCTCATGGAAAATGGCAGGATCAAATAGGCTCTTTCTGAGGACCCTGAAAGCTGTGAGTGTACAAATGCTAATATTGTTTGTTGTTATTGTTGTTTTACTGTATTTCCAATCTAAGATTTGCTTTGCACCGAAAGAGGTAATGATTTTTTTACCAAACAAGTCCGTGGAAGCGGAAGCACAAACCACAAAATTCAGTATGCATTCTCTGACTCAGGCATTGATTTAAGAGTAGGCAGAATGATACTTGTCTTGGCTCTGAAGCCAGAGAGATTTGTATTCAAATCCTGCTCTGGTTTTTGGGCAGCCATTTGTATGAGCTTGTTTCCCCGTATAGGTGAGAAGCTGAAAATGTTTCTCTTTGTGAAAATGCTTTATCAGACGTGAAAATTAAAGTAGTGGTCCACCAGATTCTTCTGCCGTTAGGAGTCACTTGGATGCTTACTAATAGTTTCTACCCCTTTGCTGGGAGGTTCCGTGATGCAGTAAGAATGGAGAGAGACCTCTTTGGGTCTTATGTGAATGTGTATTTCTGAGGTGGCTCTTGTGTGATATGTACAACCAGTTAACTCTGGGGATTGTGGATTAGGATACGTGTAAAGTATATATATACACACAGCACATAAAATAGAGTTGGTGCCTCATACATGGCAGCTATGTTACCATTAGTAGTCTAGTGAGATCTGTAGTTTTTTCCGAATTTGAGTTTTGTCTTTATTCTCAAACAACACATGATTTAGTACCCAGAAGTTGCATAAAAGTAAGATTCCATACTAGATTATAGCACGGATGACATATTCTGATACCTGGTCTGGGCCCTAGGCTCCAGCCTTAATTCTCATCAATAAACTTAAATGATGATGTTTCCTAGGAGTCGGTCTTGGCTTGTTGTCAGCAACCCGTTCACTACAAATGACGGACCAGAGCTTTGAGAGCTGTCATTCCCACCACCGCCAGCCCCCCACGGGCAACCAGATCATGCCAGAATGCTTGTATTGAGCCATGTGAGTAATAGTGCATGGTGAAGAGCAGGAGCTCAGCATCACATGTGAGTTCTAATCCCGGCGCTGTCAGTTCCCAGCTGTGTGCCCTTGGGCAAATTGCTCAACCTCCGGGCCTCAGTGTTGTCATTTACAAGATGGAAATAAAAAGAGTGCCCACTTCATTGAGTTGTCAGACTTAATACCCGAGATACCACGTGTAGAGCACAGAGAGCTCAGCAAACTTTAGCTTTTCTTTTAAAGGAGATGGGCAGTAGGTTTGTTTGCAGGAGCTGAGGGAAAACGTTTTCTCAGGGGAGCTCATAAATGCCGGTTGGTTTGGGGTTTTTTGTTTTTTGTTTTTAAGATTTTATTTTTAAGTAATTTCTATAACCAACGTGGGGCTCAAACTTAACAATCCTGAGGTTGACAGTCATATACTCTACCAACTGAGCCAGCCAGGTGCTCCAAATGCTGGTTCTTGAATGGAGGGGAGATGTACGGGCAGTAATGTGTTTTGGCTGCTGCAGGAAATGGGGACTGGAGAATGCCACATGGGTGGGCCTGCCTATCAAGGTTCAGGCCCAAGGATTTTAGCGTGTTTCCTGGAATGACTTTGAATTAAGCAGTTTCCTACCGACCTCATTATGCAGATGTCCATTCACTTGAGTGAGTCCCCTGTGCTATTTTGGGAAGCCTCCAAACTTTTTTTGTTAAATGTTTTATTTATTTTTGAGAGAAAGAGAGGCAAAAGTACAAGCTGGGAAGGGGCAGAGAGAAAGGGAGACACAGGATACGAGCAGGCTCTAGGCTCTGAACTGTCTACACAGAGCCTGATGTGGGGTTTGAACTCCCGAACCGTGAGATGACCTGAGCTGAAGTGGATGCTTAACTGATTGGTCCCCCCAGGTGCCCCAATGGAAGCCTCCAAACTTTTAAACTTCAGATAACTGCTTCCGAATGTCTGTTTTCATACTGCATTCTGGCATGTTCAGCTACAGAGCTCTTAGTGTGAGTTGGGCAGGCAAGGAATTGAAAATTCTGGGAACCAGACAATTCTACTCACCGAGACTCTACCATCCTCTCTTGATACTACAGACTGAGCAGTTCCCATCTGACAGCGTGTGTCTTTTTTCATTGTTCTGCTTTATTAGTTTTTTTTTTTTAAGAAGTAATTCTTACATATGGTGTAACATTAGATGATAACACAAGGCATGCAGTGAAAAAGTTAAGTTTCCTTGTCACCTTCGTTCTCAGTTACTCAGTTCTCTCCAGAAGCAGTCACTGTTTCCAGTTTCTTTTGTATTTTTCCAGAAATATTTTGTGCATATATGATTGGGTGCTTATTAAAAGTCTGTGGGGCACCTGGATGGTTCAGTCGTTTAGGCATCCGGCTTCAGCTCAGGTCATGATCCCACGACTCGTGAGTTTGAGCCCTGCGTTGGGCTCTGTGCTGACACCTCTGAGCCTGGAACCTGCTTTGGATTCTGTGTCTCCTCTCTTTCTGCCCTTCCCCTGCTCAAGCTCTGCCTCTCTCTCTCTCTCTCTCTCTCTCTCTCTCTCTCTCTCTCTCAAAAATAAACATTAAAAAAAAAGAAGTCTGATCTATGAAGAAGTCTTCTTGAGAAAGATCATCCAAATGTAAATAGCTCTATACTATAAGGTTGATTTACTGTTTGAACACATAATTACAATATAAACATGCACAAATATTAAGTAAAATATTTGGCTGAGGCACCTGGGTGGCTCCGTTAAGCATCCAACTTTGGCTCAGGTCATGATTTCATGGTTTGTGACTTACAGCTCTGCATCTGGCTCTCTGCTATCAGCTCGGAACCCGCTTCAGATCCTCTGTCTCCCTCTCTCTCTGCCCCTTCCCTGCTCACATGCTTTCTTTTTCTCTCTCTCAAAAATAAATGATCATTCATAAACATATATTCTTTGGTCTTCAGAAATAACTAAGTGCACCTGGTTGGCTTGGTCAGTGGAGCTGTTGACTTGATCTCAGGGTTTGAGTTTGATTCCCACGATGGGTGTAGAGATTCCTTAAAATTTTGGGGGGCACCTGGATGGCTCAGTCAGTTGAGTGTCCGACTTCGGCTCAGGTCATGATCTCATGATTCTTGAGTTCAAGCCCCACATCCGGCTTGCTGCTGTCTGTGCAAAGCCTGCTTTGGATCCTCTGTCCCCCTCTCCTTCTCTGGCCCTTCCCCTCATGTTCTCTCTCTCAAAAATAAATAAAAAACATTTAAAATAAAACTCTAAAAAGAAATAACTAAGTCAACCACATCCTCGCCTACCCCTAGCTGGAGAGCCACTAATTCTAAAATAGGGTTTTCACAGTTCTCATCTCAGGAATTAGATGTCTCTGTCTTGTTAAGCTGTGTAGAATTCAGGGTTTTTGGGTTGACTTACTGTCTGAAATTGGAGAAGCAGTATGGCTTAGTGGGATGAACAGAAGCTATAAAGACTTCTATTCAGATCCCAGTTCTGTTACTTAAAACAGACTTTGGGCACGTTACAGATCTAAGCCTCTCTTTGCTAATATGTAAAATGGGTTTAATAAGGTCCATAAGGTGCTATGACTATTGAATGACACAGGTAATTCAAAGCACCTAGTTCAGTGGCATATGGCTGCCACTCAAGAAACCTGTCATCAGTGGTGGCTGCCCACGCATATGTGCTGAGCAAATGAACTGTGAAGCATGTTGGGGCTTCGGCTCCTCCAGTAACCTCCAAGCTTCCAGATCAGGAAAGGAACTTTATGACTGCATGGCTTTGTGACTCTGCGTGCCTGTTTTTATCTACAGGGTCGAGCTTAGGAAAAGGGATCCTCGAGGTTGCACTAGAGCGTTTTAGTCAGCTCTTGTTTACTTTATCCTTTTGGGATTGTCTTGGAGGTTTTTCCTTTAGCAGATGATCTCAGACTTTTTGGTCTCAATATACCTGCTTACACATTAAAAAAAAATTATTTATTTTGAGGGATGGGGAGGGAGCACGAGGGGGGTGAGGGGCAGAAAAAAGAGAGGGAGAGAGAATCCCAAGCAGGCTCCTTGATGTCTAATGTGGGGCTTGATCTCGTGAACCATGAGATCACGACCTGAGCTGAAATCAAGAGTTGGACACTTAGCCTGTTTATGCATTTAAATACCTGTTACACATCTAAAAATTATTGTGGGGGGCATCTGGGTGGCTCAGTCAGTTAAGCATCTGACTTTAGCTCAGATCACAATCTCAAGATTTGTGAGTTCACGCCCGGCATTGGACTCTGCTGTCAGTGCAGAGCCTGCTTCGGATCCTCTGTCTCCCTCTCTCTCTCCCATCCACCCCCATCTCAAAAAAAAAATTATTGTGGACCCCAAATCTTACTTATATATGAGTTATGTCATATTATTTACTACATTATAAATCAGAACAGAAATTTAACATATTTTAGATTCATTTTAAAATAACAATAATAAACTTATAAAATGTTAAATAACATTTTTATGGAAAATCTTTTCCAAAGCAAAATCTGAAAATGTGGGAAGAGTGACATTGTGTTGCATTTTTACAAAATTCCTTAATGTCTGGCTTAATGCAAGACAAATGGATTCTTAACAATGCTTCTGCATTCAATGTGTTGCAACATGTTTTGGGTAAAGCACAGGAAGAAAATTGAGCTTCACACAGATTGGAGAATAGAGAGGCCCTTGCACATCTCCTGGGAGAGTCTCAGGGACTTCCAGGGGTCCTTCAACCATACTGACTTATTTCCAGAAGTAGACTTTTAAGTGCCTTGAAGGCAGAGAGTATTTCTTCATTTGGTGGGTCACTGAATCTTAGTTCCTGGCCTTCGATACCACTTTTTATCTAAAGTGGGTGATAAAATGTGTTTGACAGATTGACTGATAGAGGGAGCTATTGGCCAATGCTAGCCCACAACTGTAATACCAAGATTAAGGAATTTTCTCATTTCACAGAGCATGAAACAGATTTAGACAAAACTGGTGTCTGAAGAGCCACATCCCTGTGCTTCCCAACACCTGCTTTTTAAAGAAGTTGCCAAGAGGGTGAGGCAAAGCCTAGACTTAATGTTGGGGCGCCTGGGTGGCTCAGTCAGTTGAGCGTCCAACTTCGGCTCAGGTCATGATCTCACGGCTCCTGAGTTGGAGCCCGGCGTCAGGCTCTGTGCTGACAGCTCGCGGAACCTGGAGCCTGCTCTGGATTCTGTGTCTCCCTCTCTCTCTGCCCCTGACCCACTCAAGTTCTGTCTGTGTCTCTCTCAAAAAGAAATAAACATTAAAAAAAAAATAATAATAATAATAAAAGATTAGACTTAGTGGGATCAACTTAAAAGAAAATATTTGCCTTTATTTAAGAAACAGGAAAAAAATCCACAATAGCTAAAAAGTGGAAGCAACTCACATGTCCATCTTCAAATGAATGGAGAAACAAAATGTGGCAAATACACACAGTAGAATGTTACCCTTAAAAAGGAAGGAAATTCCAACACATGCTACAGCATGGCTTAAGCTTGAGGACACTGTGCTAAGTGAATCAAGACCGTCACAAAAAGAAAAATACTGTATGACTCCACTTATATCAGGTATCTAGAGTAGTCAAATTTACAGAAACAAGGTAGAATGGTCGTTGCCAATGACTGGGGGAAGGGAGAATGGCGAGTTGTTAAATGGGTATGAAAAAGTTCTGGAGGTTGGGTACACAGCAATGTGAATATACTTAATGCTACTGGGCTTTACCCTCCATGGTTAGGAGGGTGAATTTTATGTATATTTTACCACGATTAAAAATAAATTTAAAAAATCGGAAGAAAGGAGTAAACTTTTTTCTCTAATTTAGTTATGGCTGACGTCACCCTTAACTACTCAGTTCAGTTATACAAAGTGTTTGTTGAGCACATTCTACATATAAGTACTCCTGAGGAGCAACCATCGGTAAAACAGTGCCTGTCCTCAAGAAGGAGTTTGCCCTCTACTAGAGTGTTGGTTAAGATACACGGCCACAAAAGAAACACTAATAGAATGAAACCGATCTCGGAGAAGGCAGTGCTTGGACTGGAACTTAAGGACAACAGAGTTTCTAACTAGCATGTTTTCCGGGAGCAGTATATACACAACGATGACCTAGTTTCCCATATTACTGGTCAGATCAAAAGCTTGGAATCGTGTTTGAAGAGTTGGTACAGATGTTAAAGATTATTGGTCCAACTTCCTATTTAATCCAAGAATCTATTCTGCTAAGTGAAGAAAGAAATCAGGACGTAATTCGAGGTAAGAAAACGTGGCTAGTGCAGGGAAACGGTGGTCCACGATAAAAAAATGCACTGGATTTAGGGAGGGGCGGAGTCCGGCGCGCGGGTCACGTGGGGGCGCGGGAGGCGGTTCTGTGTGCGCGCTGGTCACGCGGCCGGGTGTTGACACTTCCGGGTGGGACCAAAGTGAGGCGGCTGGGCAGGGGCTGGCAGGTTCCGCGACAACCATGGCGTATAACGGCCTCACGGTGCCTCTCATCGTGATGAGCGTGTTCTGGGGCTTCGTCGGCTTCTTGGTACCCTGGTTCATCCCTAAAGGTCCCAACCGGGGGTAAGTGCGCCAGGCCCGCCTTGGGAGGGACGCGCGGCGAGGACCGGCCAGGCAGGGCGGGGGAGGGGGCGACCTGCACCGGTCAGAGACCTTGGGGCGGCCCTGGACTCCAGAGTCAGGCCCCTATCTCCTGCAGCCCCCCGACGTCTTATCGCAGCGGCTTCCGTGTTCGCCGGGCCGAGGGTGAGGAGGGTGACTTCCGACGGACCCTCCTTGGCAAGGGGTTTTAGGGAAATTTGTTCCCATCACGGGCCTGTCCGGGGAGGGCGCATCGGAAATAGGTTTATATCGACTCAAGGAGAAGTTGGGGTTTGTCTCTAGACGACTCTTCGCCCCTTTAGCCCTGCCCTCCACTCAAATGAGGCCTCGTTTGCCTAAACTTTAAAGGAAAGGATCAAATAAGACAGAAATGCCCTTTGTGCCTCACATGTTGTCGCAGTTGCACAGGACAAGCTTGTGCAGCAACGTTGAGCCCAGGCCTTGCATCTAGTGGGCGCCAGGTAGTTGGGGCCTGATCTAAAGCGAGATTAATTACCGAAGAGCAGGAGGTATTGTTTAGAAACCCCTGCGTCATACCTTTTGGAGAACGCTCCTGCGCTTGTATTTTGAATGTACCAAGTTCTTAGAATGATGGACTAAGACTTTTCTCCTAGACTTCTTTGTTATTTAGAGCTTTGTAATCTATTTTGTAAGCATGAGATAGAGCCTTATCTTCGTAGGAGTTTTGGAACACCCTCTTTCTGGTTCCTCTTTTGCCTCTTAGTCATTTTTTCTCAGCACAAAATCACGTGGAATGAAACTTAGGCTGAAGACAGAGCTTGTCAGAAACAACCATCTCTTGCTTTATTCTTTGAAACAAATCGGTGGCTTTACAGTGCTTTGCATGCATAGGAGGCATTCAGTAACTATCCATTGAATGGATAAGTCTATTGACTTTATTAAAGGAAAGAAAATGCCATTACTTCCTTAATATTTTGTGACCCAAACCCCATTTGCTGTCTGGGTACTTAGATTTGGTACTTATATCTACCTTGAAAGTCAGTCAGTTTGTTTAAAGAGTTAAAATGGTAGATGAATTTCTGTCATTTGGTGGTATTGGGTTTCCCCTTCCCCCTTCCCCCCCCATAACATCATTTATAGAGGGTCATCTCTCTAGCCTATAATAAATGATGCAGCGTGTCAGTTCTTGGGTTATTAAAACAATTTGTATTACCAAATTTAATTTCTTAGACTTTTTTTCTTCTACTAGAGTTAAGGAACAAGAAAGTACTTCTTTGTTGTGTTTCTTTCAATTATTTCATTACCCTACTGTCTGCCTCTCCAGCCTAAATACTCAAAAAAGCGTTTACTCATGTGCTGGTAACAATGACCACTCCTTTCTCAAAGACCCCCATTTGGGATTCCCCTTGCCCAGCCTTGGGACTTCATGCCGCTGCTCTTATCCAGGGTAATGAAATGCTTCTTGTAGTACATTGGACTACTCAGTTTCCAGCCCTAGTGTCATGATTCAGGTTTGACCTGCTAGTGATATGTTATCTGGGCCTGATTCACAGCCTCTACCCCAATCCTTGTGTTTCCTGCTCTTGGCAGGATTGAGCAGTTCTTAGAACACAAAGTGTCTCTTAGGAGTTACTGTATTACACTTTGAGAAACACTGCTCCTAGCTGGATGATCCCTGTGACCTTGGACAATTTAGTTAACTTTTCAATGTTCCCATTTCCTTATTCTAAGATGAAAATATTAGTACTAAATTAGTAGTAGTTCCCCTTTGTCTCCTGAAAGGCTGCAAATGGTTTTTTTTGTTTGTTTGTTTTGTTTTGTTTTGTTTTTAGTACTGTGAAGTTTGATTGCTTCAAGGACTAGGTGAATTTTTAATCAGGAGAGCATTTCAGATTTCAAGGATTTAAAAATATCTTTGTTAAGGAGATAAGTAAAGGTGGCTGTGTGACAAGGGAAGAAGAGAGACTTTGATGTTAAATCCTTTCCCCCTGTAAGTCCCAAGCACATCAGAATGCAGAAAAATCTCTGTAAAACCTCAATCAAACCCCTTGTTCTCATTCTTTTCTACACTGAAAAAGGGCCAGGTGAAACCAAGTTTGTGTTTGGAATCAGCTTTCCTGACCATTAATGTTTTTTATGATTTCACTCTCTTCAGGAATCCACAGATGCTCTAAAAGCTTCGGTTTTTCACAGTGGCTCCTTTAGCAGTAGGTTTTGGGGGGGGGGGGTTGGAGCTAGATCATAGGGACTTCAGTCAGCTCCAATTTTTTCAAACATACAGAACATTTTCAAACATAAAAGAATAGAGAGACTGCTGGATACCACCACTTAGATATAATTGGTAACATTCAAATTTGCTTTATATCTGTGAATATGTGTATGTGTGTGTATATACACACATACATAATTTTGCTGAACTGTTTGAAAGTAAATTGCAGTCATCATGATGCTTTACCCCTAAACACTTCAGCATGCGACAACTAAGTGGCATATTTGGAGACGATATTTTATGTATGCATGTATGTATGTAATCTCTACCCCCAGCATGGGGCTCGAACTCATGACCTCAAGATCAAGAGTTCCACGTTGTTCTGACTGAGCCAGCCAGGCACCCCTGAAGGCGGGGGAGGGGGGGGGGGCTTTTGCTATGAAACTATTAAGCAGGTAACACAGAAGAGACTCAGCTGTTTTCAGCTCTCTGAAATGGTCTTTGGGGAAGACAGAAGATACAGGGATTCCAGGTTGAAGCAGAGGGATGGAAGAAAATGAGCAAAAGCTTGGCATGGAGAATAGTAAACCTGACGTGTTTGGGGGGACAGTGAGGCCCCCTGCGTTTGGGAATGAAAGGTTGCTGTTTGAAAGTGGAGAGTGGTGAGGATGAGTGGAGGGAACTGATGACAGGTGAGGAGCCAGACTTGATGGTGTAGATCTTCACACATTTTTAACTTTTTGTGTTTATTTTGAGAGAGAGCGTACTTGAGTGCGAGCAGGGGAGGGACACACAGAGAGGGAGAGAGAATCCCAGGCTGGTTCCTCGCTGTCAGCAAGGAGACTGATGTGGGGGCTTGATCTCACGAACGGCGAGATCATGACCTGAGCTGAAACCAAGAGTCGGATGTTTAACTGACTGAGCCCCCCCCCCCCCCCCCGCCACCCAGGCACCCCTTCAAGCATTTTTATTCCGCAGTTGACAAAGTTTTGTAGCACAAATTCTCGTGCATACTTATTTATGTATTAGAAGCATAATGTATCAGTTACTTTGAAAAATGTGCCTTCAAAATATATCCGGAGTCTGACCAGTCCTCCCTACCTGTGCTACCAGCCTGGTCCATGGGATTATTGCAGTTCCCTCCCCGACTGGTTTCTCAGCTTTTTCCCTCTGCCTCTTTCCCTCCAGGTTGTTTCCACTCTGGAGAGATTCTCTTAGAATCGGAATCAGATTTTGTCAGTCCTGTTCTCGTATCCCTCCAAATAGCTTTCCTTTTCCTTTAGAAGCTACCAAAACACTGCTCTTTATCCTCCTGAGTGTCAGAAATTGCAGAACTACAGTTGATCTATTTTGAAGGTGTTTCCAATTCTTGTCTATATTCTCCCCTCCCCTGACTTCACTTCCTACTAGGCTCCCGTGGCTCTGCTCAGCCCCTCGGGCCTCTGTCCTGTTTTAACTCCTGGTACCCTAGAGCCTCTGCATTCGCTATTGCCCCTGTCTGGAACATTCCCTCACCTCCTTCAGGACTGACTTGCCGGGTCCTACCCTCTTTCAAATTGCAGCCATAGTGGGTGCCTGGGTGGCTCAGTCATCAAGCATCCTATTTCGGCTCAGGTCATGATCTCATGGCTCATGAGTCCGAGCCCCTCTGTGCTGACAGCTCAGAGCTTGGAACCTGCTTTGGATTCTGTGTCTCCCTTGCTCTCTGCCCCTCCCCGACTCACGCTCCCTCTCTCCCTTCTTCAGAAATAAATAAACATTTAAAAAAATTTAAAAATTGCAGCCACAGCCTCCAACCCCTGTATACCCTTATTCTCCTTTTTTGCTTTAGTTTTCTCCATTAGCACTTACTGACCATCTGGCATACTAATGGTACATAAATAAATAGTTCTTGATGTGTCTGACTTCGGCTCAGGTCATGATCTCGCAGTTCGTGGGTTCGAGCCCCGCTCTGTGCTGACAACTTGGAGCCTGGAGCCTGCTTCAGATTCTGTCTCCCTCTCTCTCTCTCCTCCCCTCCCCTGCTCATGCTGTCTCTCTCAAAAATAAACATGAAAAAAAACAGTTCTTGTTTATTGTTTACCTTGTTGTCTTTCTCCCCCACTATTATGTAAACTTTACCAGAATGGGGGTTGTCATCCATTTTGTTTACTCCTCTTTCCCCAGAGCCTGGTACATACTGGATTCTCATTGAAATCTGCTGAATGAATGAATGGATGTGCCAATATTAACCACAGAAAGTGCACATGCACACACACAACTTCTAAAGGATGAGTTAAAAATAAGATAAATGGGAGTTCTGATATTTGCTTCTTGCATCCTAGAAGATAGTCTTGCTTATTCTGTAGGGTGTGGAGACCCCCTTTTTGGAAATTACTCCTATGGATGATGGAGAATATTGAAAGATGGTCAGCTGTAGAGTGACGTGATGAAAAGAATATTTTAGGGGCACCTGGGTAGCTCAGTCATTTGAGCATCTGACTTCGGCTCGGGTCAGGATCTCACAGTCCATGAGTTCGAGCCCTACGTCGGGCTCTGAGCTGACAGCTCAGAGCCTGGAGCCTGTTTCAGATTCTGCATCTCCCTCTCTCTCTGCCCCTCCCCCGCTCATGCTCTGTCTCTCTCTGTCTCTCAAAAATGAATAAACGTCAAAAGAATTTAAAAAAAAAAAGTATTTTAGAAAGATGACTCTGAGGTGATTGTGATAGGATGGAAGGGAAGGAAGAAAGTTTTGAATCTTCTAGCATTTGGTGATGGAGGGTGAAGGGGAGGTGTGAGCAGAAAGATGACAGATTTGTGGAGTGGGTGGGATGGGTGGAGATGACAGAGCTTCTTCTGGGGAGTAGGGAATTGGGAAGAGGATATCATGAGTTCAGTTGTTTAAATGTTGAGATTCAGCTGATCAGAGATCCAGATTTAACTATTTTCAGACGGGACTGGAGATGGGGAGAGGTCAACATTAGAAAGTTTGTTTACTTATTTACTTATTTATTTAAAAAAATTTTTTTTGAAGAATCCTCTTTTTCATTGTGAACCCATGCAGTTCTGATATTTTTTTAAAGTTTACTTATTTTTAGTAATCTCTGCCCTCAATGTGGGGCTTGAACTCACAACCCTGAGATTAAGAGTCCCATGTTCTTTCCACTGAGCCAGCCAGGTGCCCCCTAGAAAGTCATATAATTTTTTTAATCTTTGTTTGTTTGTTTGTTTTTTAACGTTTATTTATTTTTGAGACAGAGAGAGACAGAGTGTGAGCAGGGAAGGGTCAGAGAGAGAGGGAGACAAAGAATCCGAAACAGGCTCCAGGCTCTGAGCAGTCAGCACAGAGCCCAACGCGGGGCTTGAACCCACGGACCGCGAGATCATGACCTGAGCCGAAGTCGGAGGCTTAACCGACTGAGCCACCCAGGCGCCCCCTTTTTAATGTTTGTTTATTTTGAGGGAGGGAGAGAAAGACAAGAGTGTGAGTGGGGGAGGGGCAGAGAGAGAGGGAGACCCAGAATCTGAATCAGGCTCCAGACTCCAAGCTGTCAGCACACACCTTGATGTGGGGCTCAAACTCACGAAGTGGGAGATCATGACCTGAGCTGAAGCTGGATGTTTAACTGACTGAGCCACCCAGGCGCCCCTAGAAAGTCATATTTTTAAAAGTATAGTGTTGGGGTGGCTGGATGGCTCAAATGGTTAAATGTCTGACTCTTGATTTCTGCCCAGGGCATGATCTCATGGTTGGTGAGATCAAGGCCCACATTGGGCTCTGCGCTGACAGCACAGAGCCTGCTTGGGATTCTCTGTCTCTGTCTGTCTCCGACTCTCTCTTCCCTACTCACCGAGTTCTCTCTCTCTGTCACAATAAATAGTAAATGAATATGTTTTTAAAAAAACCTGTAAGGTAAAATACAAGTATAGGGTCATTTCATTGAAAACTACCAAAAATGAAGTTTCTTGGATGTCAAAACTAATTGTCACTGCAGCCTTTTGTGTTCAGTTTAGATGGGTTTGGGATTAGCCATCTAAACTCTGGCCTCGATACATATCCCTTTAAGTAAAAATGTTAATTACTTAAACCTCTACTGAGTACAGTCTATTGATGTTTGAACAGATTTAGATCACTTTTCTTGGTGCACAGTCCTTGCCAGTTTGATAACTTGGGATGGAGGCTTAAACCATCCTGCAGTGTCTGCTTAGTTTGCTGGTTATCTAATGATGTTTTGTTTTGTTTTGTTTTTAGAGTTATCATCACCATGCTGGTAACCTGTTCAGTTTGCTGCTATCTCTTGTAAGTACATTTCTCTTGTGAGTAGCTTTTTTCGAAGATAACAGGAAGTTATTCTTGGTATTTATAACATGTATGATTGGAAAATAAATTCGTGGGGGCACCTGGGTGTCTCAGTCAGTTAAGCGTCCGACTTAGGCTCAGGTCATGATCTCACAGTTCGCGGGTTCCAGCCCCTCGTTGTCTCTGTCCTGACAGCAGGCTCAGAGTCTGGAGCCTGCTGCGGATTCTGTATCTTCCTCCTTCTCTGCCCCTCCCCTGCTCACACTCTGTCTCTCTCTCTCTCCTTCAAAAATAAATAAACACAAAAAAAAAAAAGAGAAAAAGAAATTTGTGGAACATGATTGTTGTGAAACTTTTACAGTTTTGTGTCATTGGAGCCGTTCCCTTATGTAACATCTAGAAATAGTATCCTAGGATGGAAAAGAACACACTTTGCTGCTGCTCAGTACATTTACATAAAAACTGTACAGATGCTTTGTTCTTCTGGCAATACAAGTGTAACTTATTTGGCACAAATTGAAATCTTATAATTAGCCAGAAATTGCCTCTGTACTACTTTATACTTTACTGTTGTGAGGAGTTTAGGCGTACTCATTTTGTTTAAATATCTCACTCTGAAGCCAGTAGCCATTCTTTACTATGACTTGTTTATTTGATGAACAGGAGTTGAGCTAGAATTACAATCAAGACAATTTTTTTAACATACTGTATCAAAGTATGGTAATAACACCTAGTTGAAGAGGTAACATAGTTTGTATAAATTGTTGTTTGAAAGCTATTTTAAGATATGTAAGTTAATTCCTCAACATATATTTTTGGAATACCAACGAGGATTCTTTTTTTTTTTTTTTTTTTTTTATGTTTATTTTTTGAGAGACATAGAGAGACAGAGCACAAGTTGGGGAGGGGCAGAGAGAGGAGACACAGAATCCGAAGCAGGCTGCAGGCTCCGAGCTGTCAGCACAGAGCCCGATGTGGGGCTCGAACTCCCAAACCATGAGATCGTGACCTGAGCCAACATTGGACGCTTAACCGACTGAGCCACCCAGGCGCCCCGCTAACGAGGATTCTTAATCCTCATGAGTGTCGGCAATGGCAGACCTGTAATTGAACTATTGTAAAGAGGTTTCCAATGCTTGTGTACATTCTCCCCTTCCCTGAAGTACGGAATGAGTCAAGCCCCAGAAAAAACTGAGTATTAATCAGTTTGTGGAAAGAATGACCATTTCAAATGTATTCAAAGGCCGTATGGTTTCTTTTTTTTTTTTTTCATTGAGAGCTATCTCACATACCATAAAATTCATCCTCTTACTGACTTCTTTTTAGAGTTTAGAACCAAAGGTTATCTTTTCTTAAAGAGATCTCTGTAGCTTCCCGAGACTTCTTTATACGGGAAGTGTCAGTGTTGGTGGAACTGTTTAGTGCCCACAAGAGGGAGGAAACAGCAGTTCTGATCATGTGATGAAAAGCCATGGTTCTTTGTGACTCTGAATCTGTGCATTTATTTCCTAGGGCTTTTGCACTAAGGTTTTTCAAAGAGGTTTGTGGGGATGACCCAGTTCTAGTTGTTGGCATAGATCAAAATTTGCTCCTGACAACAAGTCATTACCATGAATTTTAGCTATGTGGCCATTCAGTCACTTGTTGGAGTGCAACCTGAAGCGTTTAAAGCTCATTTGCTAAATGATGATGGTATTGTTTGACTGCCTCAACCTTAGGGCCTAGTCGATGAGGCTTTCAACAGTTGGCTTGTTTAGTCTGTATTCTTCTAGTTAAAAAGGTAAATGGCTTTGGGGTGCCTGGGTAGCTCAGTTGGTTGAACATTAGACTCTTGATTTTGGTTCAGGTCATGATCTCAGTTGGTTGAACATTCGACTCTTGATTTTGGCTCAGGCCATGATCTCACCATCATGAGCTTGAGCCCCACATCAGGCTCTGTACTGAGTGTGGGACCTGCTTAAGATCCTCTCTCCCTCTGCCTCTCTCCCCTGCTCGTGCTTTCTCTCTCTAAAATAAAATTTAAAAAAAAAAAAATAAAAAGGTAAAAGGCTTTTTTAGGTGCTATAGCTCAGTTTCCAGAATGAAAGAATGGAGAATTCTTATACCAGCTGTTTTTAGCTTTAAAGAGTGAAGAAGTACATACGTCATCAGAATTTCTCATTTTTGTAAGGGTGATTGAGTTTCAGTCTATACCACTGAATCTCCTATCGCAATCAAAACAAGGGAGCTGTTTTTCAGTCCAGGAGCCAAGGAGTGGTCAAAAGGCCTTTGTTTCTTCTTCCTTTGAAGATCTCTGCTACTTGAGCCGCAAGTTTGGTAGTAGGGTTTTAAAAATGAGAAAATTACTGCACAGAAGAAAGACTGGGGATTAAGAAGATGGGGCAGAAATGTTTTATAACTTTCTGGTCCTCCGTCGTGTGTGAAACTTGCTTAATTTTCATATAATGTTTTATTTTTTTTAATGCTTATTTTTAAGAGAGTGAGCGAGCATGAGTGGGGGAGGGGCAGAGAGAGGTGAGGGGCAGGGGATCTGAAGTGGGCTCTGTGCTGATAGAGAGCCCAGTGCCAGGCTCGAACTCTGAGCCCAAGGTGAGCGCTTAACTGACTGGGCCACCCAGGTGCCTCTCATAATATTTTCTTTAAAACAAACAAGAAGCCTTTCCAATCATTTCCATGCCTCTTATTTTCATTTTCAAGTGTAAAATGAATAACTGGACTTGGTTGGAAATTATACATCTTTGGAGTCTTAGTGACTCAGATGAGAAGTATCTGTGAGCCTTTACCTCTTGCTGTCCAGATTTTTTCCTTTGTCCCAAACATATGGGTGACTTCTCTGTTGACAGTGGATTAGTTCTGTCATCAGTGTATTAAACATAGCACACAGTGTTCTAACATTAAATGTTAGAAATGTCCAGAAAGGAGGCCATTGTATGGGGAAATGAGCTGTCTAGCGTAGACTTTATGAAATTGGTTTTTTTTCTTTTGTTTCTTTGAAACCCGATCATATATCCTACTTAGCAAAATAGCTGCCTGGAACATGGGTGAATAACTTGAATTCAAATCCCAAATACTTTATTCCACAAAGGGACAGGATTCTGTAATAAATTTGAAATTTAAAGACAACTTCACTGTATATGTTTTTGAAACTACCTCTTGAAATAAGAGACACCCAAACTGGATTTCCTAAGCAAAGTCACATTTTTGAAATACGTTCATGGACTTCTACATTGCCTTCGGTTTATGGCACTTTTTTTTCTCTTTCCAGTTTGTTTATGGTTTAAGGTTAGATTCATGGGGCGTGACTTGTTTGAGCTCTGAGAAATCAGGATCTCTGCCAGTACAACCAGTTTGTGTTAACAGTTGACCAAAGGAATGTCTGAATGTTATACATCTGGTTCCCTCTTTGAGGCACAAGGTCACTTTTGTTCCTTAAGCATACAATCCTGTTAGTTACTGTTGCATACTTTCTCTTGATCTTAGGTTAGTTTTTAATGTTGAATTATGCATGTAGCTTCCCTAGAATCACAAAACTTAACATCTTCAGGGTAAATTAGAAATTCAGTACTGTATTATGAAGATACAATTGCTTCTTGGAAAACATGCTATATCTTTAGCACTTGACTAATTGTACATCTCACCCGCAGAGTGATACACAAAAAGAAATAGTGACCAAAAGGCAGGAGTCCTTGTTTTTTTTAGGATGAATAGTATGTGGCCTGTTTATGTGGTAGTATGGTTATGTGAGTTTTATTTTATTTTTATTATTATTTTCAATATTTGTTTATTTCTGAGAGAGAGAGAAACAGAGCGTGAGGAGGGGAGGGGCAGAGAGAGAGGGAGACAGAATCCGAAGCAGGCTGCAGGCTCTCAGCTGTTGGCACACACTGCCTGATGCGGGGCTCGAACTCACAAGCCGTGAGATCATGACCTGAGCTGAAGTAGGATGCTTAACTGACGGAGCCACCCAGGCGCCCCCTCAGCATGTTTATTTAGAGCCTACTGTGTGCCAAGCACTGGATGTATAGCAGTGAAGAAACAAGACAGACATATCCCCCTGCCCTCTTTAATGAGGGGAGACAGTAAACAAAGAGCCAGAGAGACCCCAGTCGCTTACCAAAGTAGTTCCTTCATCTGCTTATTCCCACAAGCCCCTATTCTGTGACTTCAGACGAGTCCCCCTCACTCACTCCCCCAGCCGCCTAATACTGCCCATCGCACAAGGACCTACACAGCCTACAGGAGCTTTGCCCAGCCTGTCCAAGGACGTGCACATCCACAGCTGAGCATAGCCTTGCTTTGGTCCTGGCTCTAGAGCCAGTTTGAGTACGAGATGTGATCACCTCCCAAAGTGTTCCACTTTGGTTTCCAACCAAGTAGCCACAAGCTGGTCAGTTTCTGGGATGTGCTATATATGTGTGTGTGTATATATATATATGTACATATATATATATATATATAGTCTTGAACTTTATGTACATCTATACTTTATATACATGTATATACTTTATGTATATACTTTATATACATGTATATACTTTATATATATATACTGTATGTATATATACTTTGTATATACTTTATATATTATGTATATATCTTATATATAATATATATATATAATGTATATATACATGGTCTTGAACTTTTACAACATACTGTATGCTCTTTACAAAAATTAAGGGCATAGAGCAATGCATCTTCATTTGTCTACCCACCTGTCACTCACCTTCAAAAATTATCCACTCACAGCCAATCTTGTTTCATCCCCACACACTTCCCCTCTCCACCCCAGATTATTTTGAAGCAAATTCCAGACATATCTGTATTTCAATATATATGTCTAAAGGATAATCATTCTTTTTTCATGTAATAACTACAATACTATTATTATCACACAGAAAAAGTTAATTCCTTTATATCATCACATATATTTAAATTTTCCTAGTTGTCTCATCAGTTATTTTACATTTTGTTTGAATGAAGATGCTTGTAAAGACCACACATTGCAACTGGTAGATGTGCCTGTCAAGTCTGTGTCAGTTTCTTCTCCATTTCTCTTTTTTCTTGCACGTTTTAATAGGAAAAAACTGGGTTGTTTGTCCCATAGTTCTCCAGAGAATGGTCCTTGTTAATTGCATACCTGTAGTATTGTTTAACATATTCTTCTTTCTTCTGTATTTCCTATAAGTTGGTGGTCATATCTAGGGGCTAGATCACATTCAGGTTCAATTTTTGATAAGTCTATTGCGTAAATGGTGTTGATGCTTTCATCAGGGGGTACATAACGTCTCAGTTTTCTTTGTGTTGTTGGAATCATTGGCAATATTCTGTTTCTGTAATCTATTTATTCATTAGCTAGAATACATCCATAAATATTTACTTACTCAACTGTTTCATTATCCAGATAGCTAAAAACTGTTCATAAAGGAAAGCTAGGTTATATGTCTGGTTTTCTCTTTACTTACCCATTTGCAAAATAATGAATTGTGTTCCCTAGCATCTTCTGAGGATGAACAATAAGTTTTGTTTTGTGTTGGTATCATTATGATCTGATACATTTAAACATATTTGTTGTATTTCAATCCAGTATAATTAATCTTTGTTGATGTTCAAATTGTCCCATTTTTGGCCAGAGGAAGCACGTGTTTTATTTGGCCTTCTGTTAGCTGGCTGTTAGTCTCTGTCTTCACCTCTAGCTTTTGAAGCTCCTTCAGGAGCTTTTTTTACAGGTGGACTGTCTGTCTCTGTCATCTCCAAAGATGAGATCAGATGAAACAGGTCCTAGGAGGGTGTGTGATTTGGGAAGGTTGTATTTGACTTTATAGATACATAGAGTTTTTAAAAAATTGCAAGTATTTATTTATTTTTGAAAGAAAGAGAGAGAAAATATGAGCAGGGGAGGGGCAGACAGAGAGGGAGACACAGAATCTGAAGCAGGTTCCAGGCTCCGAGGTGTCAGCACAGAGCCTGACTTAGGGCACGAACTCCCAAATCCCGAGATGATGACCTGAGCTGAAGTGGAATGCTTAACCGACTGAGCCATCCAGGCGCCCTTAGATGCAGATTTTTTTTTAATTAAAAAAAAATTTTTTTAATGTTTTATTTATTTTTCACAGACACAGAGAGACAGAGCATGAGTGGGGGAGGGGCAGAGATCGAAGGAGACACCGAATCTGAAGCAGGCTTCAGGCTCTGAGCTGTTAGCACAGAGCCTGACATGGGGCTCGAATCCACAAACTGTGAGATCGTGACCTGAGCCGAAGTTGGACGCTTAACTGATTGAGCCACCCAGGTGCCCCGGGCTTTTTATTTTTTATTTATTTATTTTTATTGCCGGTTTGTTTTCATAGTACAGGTACTCCGTTGTTGCTGCATCATTGGTTGGAAAGATTTTCCTTTCTCCTTTAAACTGCTTTGGCATCTTTGTTCAAAATGATTTGAGCATATATGTGTGAGCCTACTTCCAGATGATCTGTTGGTTGATCTCTTTGTCTAGCCGTATCACAATACCACATTCTCTTGAATATTTAGTTTTACATTAAAATCAAAACGTTGAAGTCCTTAATGTTTTTTCTTTAAGATTATTTGGCTATTCTAAAATAGCCATATAGATTTTAGAATAGTCTAGTCAGTTTCTACCAAAAAAAGCCTGTTGATTTTAGTTGCTGTTGTGTTTAATCTATAGATCAATTTGGAGAGAACTGACATTTTAATAGTACCAGGTCTTCTAATCTTTAACATGGTGTATTTTTCCATGTACTTAGGTTTTCTTTTATTTATTTCCTTACTTCTCCTGAATTTGGGTTGAATTTGCTCTTTTTTTAACTTCTTTTTTTTTTTTATTTTTTAATTTACATCAAGTTAGTTAGCATATAGTGCAACAATGATTTCAGGGGTATTTCCAGTGGTTCATCCCAGCAAGTGTCTTCCTTAATGCCCCTTCCTCATTTAGTCCATCCCTCCACCTGCAACCCTCAGTTCTCTGTATTTAAGAGTCTCTTATGTTTTGTCCCCCTCCCTATTTTTATATTATTTTTGCTTCTCTTCCTTTATATTCATCTGTTTGGTATCTTAAATTCCACATATGAGTGAAGTCATATGATATTTGTCTTTCTCTGACTGACTGATTTCGCTCAGCATAATGCTGCCTAGTTCCATCCATGTTGTTGCAAATGGCAAGGTTTCATTTTTTTTTTGGTTGCCCAGTAATACTGCATTGTATGTATCTACCACATCTTCTTTATCCATCCATCTGGCGATGGACATTTGGGCTCTTCCCATACTTTGGCTGTTGTTGATAGTGCTAAGTGGACACTTAAATGATTTTAAACCTTTGTTCTTTTTAAAATGTGTGCAGTTAATTCAGTAGAATTCCCTCTAAGCATTATTTTAGCCACAGCCTACAAATTTTGGTGACACTGTATTTTTCATTAATTTTTAAATGTTTGGCACTTTCTTTCTTTCTTTTTTTTTTAATATGAAATTTATTGTCAAATTGGTTTCCATACAACACCCAGTGCTCATCCCAACTATTTGGAACTTTTCTAGATATCTTATCAGAAGATATACTCTGGGGGGTGCCTGGGTGTCTCAGTGGGTTGAGTGCCTAACTTCAGCTCAGGTCATGATCTCTCTGTTCATGGGTTTGAGCCCCACATCTGGCTCTGTGCTGACAGCTCAGAGCCTGGAGCCTGCTTCAGACTCTGTCTGCCTCTCTCTCTGCCCCTCCCCCACTCATTCATTTCCTCTCTCTCTCTCTCTCTCTCTCTCTCTCTCTCTCTCAAAAATAAATAAACATTAAAAAAAAGAAGAAGATATGCTTTGTAAGATTCCAAATCTTTTGCAATTGGGGTTTGTTTTATGACCCAGCATAAGAGTTTATCATTATAATCATATCATGTGCACTTCAGAAGTGTATATTTTGAAGTTAAGTGTGGTGTGTTTTATAAACATCAGGTCCAGGTAGTTCAAATCTTCTATAGCTTTATTGAGTTTTTTTGTCACTATTATTAAGTCCTGAAAGAGGGTGTTAAAGTCATCAGCTATGGTAGATTTTTCTATTTCTCTTTTTAATTCTTTCTACTTTTGTCTTACATGTTTTGAAGCTCAGTTATTAGGAGCATACACATTTATGATGATGTCTTCTCAGTAAATTGACATTTTATCATTATAAGGTATCCCTTTTTATCCTTGGTGATACTCCTTGACTTGATTTTTACTTTATCTGATACTGATAATCGTACCACCTTTCTTGTGCATTATATCTGTCTTTATATTCAGAAAGTGCCTTTTTGCAGGCGGCATATAGCTCAGTCTTATTTTTTATCCATTCTGACTGCCTTTGCCTTTTAGAGTTCCTTATTTTTGTAGATTTGAGTTTCTTTTTTTAAAAAGTTTATTTTGAGAGAGGAAGCATGAGTGGGGTAGGGGCAGAGAGAGAGAATCCCAAGCAGGCTCTTCTCTGTCAGTGCAGAACCTGATGCGGGGCTCAAACTCATGAACTGCAAGATCATGACCCAAGGCAAAGTCAGACACTCAGTTGACTGACTGAGCCACCCAGGCACCCCTGTAGATTTGAGTTTCTATCTGATATCCCTTTAGTCTGAAGAATTTCCTGTAGTATTTGTTGTAGGACGGGTATGCTGATACATGTTTACTAATCTTTCATTTACCTGGAAATGTCTTTATTTCATGTTCATTTTTTGAAGGATAGTTTTTCTAGATATAGAATTCTGAATTGACAGCATTTTTCTTTTCTTTTAGCTGACTTTAAAGATGCTTTTCTATTGTGTTCTGACCTCCATTATTTCTGCTGAGAACTCAGCTATAATTTGAATAATTATTCCTCTTTATACGTTCTTTTTCCTTTGGATGTTATCAAGATTTTCTCTTTATCTTTGGTTTTCAGCAGGTTGAATATGATGTGTGTAGGTGTAGTTTTCTTTGAATTTATTCTGATTGAAGTTTGCTAAGCTATATGAATCTGTAAGTTAAGTTAATGTTTTCCATCAAATTGAGAAAATTTCTGCCTGTATTTCTTCTATTTTTTCTACTGTATTCTTTTTCTTCTGACACTCCAGTTGTACCTATGTTTGTTTGATTTTTTTTTTTTATTTTCTGACATTCCCAATCTGTTCATTCTTTATAGCCAAATTTTCTTTTAAGTCCTTAAACACATTTATGATAACTGCTGTAAAGTCATTGTCTTTTAACTACAACATCTGTATCATTTTGGAATCAGCTTCTGTTGATCCCTTTGTTCTTGACTGCTGATTAGATTTCTTATGTTTTTGCATGACTGTTTTTTACTAAATACGGGATTTTGTAGATGACAGAGACTCTGGATTCTACTTTGTTTCTCTGAGAGAGGTTAAATTTTGTTGTAAAAAACAGTGAAATTATTAATTGATCACTTTAAACTTGTGGACGGTTGGTTTTATACTTTGTTGGGGCAGATCTATGTCAGTTTTGCCTTTAGATTAGAACGAATTCTCCATTAAAGTGTGGCCCTTCTGGTTCTGGAATTTCAGTGGAAAATCTGAGTGTTCTAACTTCAGATTCCGAACCCTCTCTCTCCTGTGGTAGGCAGCAGCTGAAATTTCCCCAACATCGTTTCAGACTTCCAGGTGTTTTCCACAGCCCTTTTCCCGGAACATACACGGTTCAGGGATCTGCTAAGGGGTTAAGGGAAATTTATACACAGACTTCAGGGCTCCCCTTTTTGGCACCCCTTTTTGAGATTTCCTTCTTTAATTTCCAGCTGCCCTGGCTGCTCTGAACTTCATCTTTCGATACCCCAAGCCAGTAAGACTGCAGCCTTTTTCTTGAGCTTCAGTTATTTATCTCGCTCCACACATGGACTAGACGATGTTCTCAGGAGAAATGCTGTATAAAGGTACTAGTGTGGCCTCCTTTCAAGGATTGAATCCCCTCCAGGTTCTGCCTGTGTTTGGACATTCTCTAGTATCATCAAATAGTTATTTTTCATATTTTATTCAGGGTTTATAATCACTTTCTGTAGGATGAGTGTGATAACAAGTTACTCTGCCGTACCAGACCAGAATTGCACCAACTGACTTTTTTATTTTCAGGTATTCTATTTTTCATTTCTGTAGGTGTTTGTTTTGCTGCTTTTACAAGTTTTGCTTTTCCTTCCTCCCTTCCTCATTTCTCCCTGCACATATTCAAACTTCTTTCTTGAAACATAGTAGACAGTTTATTTATAGTCCACATCTGATCATTCCCATATATGATGTCCTTGCAGATCTGTGTCAACTCTCTGCTGTAACTTTGGTCCCTCTCACTCATGGTGCCATATGCATTTAATTATATTTGACTGCCATCTATTCATTTCCCGTATGACGTCTTTGAGGCACTTGCTATGAGAGTGGGCTTCTGCAGAAAGGATTTATATCGCTTCTGCCAAGTGCCAAAGGCCATCACCACTGTGGAATCAAATTAAGTAAAATTCTTGTTATGTGGGTTTTTTTTTTAAACAATATAATACGAATTTGAGTTACACACCTTCATTAAGGCTCATTTGCAGTGGCAGTTTTTCTCCTTCCTTCTTGATGGTTATATTTGAGACAGTTGATTTTCCTAGCATTCTTCTTCAGGGGTTCTGTCTGATATATCCTTACCTTGAGATAGAGCCCTTGAGCATGTATTAGATTCTCTACTTTAAGTGGGCTTGGGCTTTGTCTACTGTTTCCCATGCCCTGGGAGCTGTGAAAATTCATCCGGTTCAAGTTCATCCGGTTTAGTCTTTTGCCCTCAAGGTGTGGAAAGCAACCTGTAATCACTTCATTTTCCCCTCTGGATACTTGCCTTCGCTTAGTTTTTTTGGCCTGAGAACTGCTTACATGTCTATCATGGATACGTTAGAAATAGTTGGATATAGGGGCATCTGGGTGGCCCAGTATGTTAAGCGTCTGACTTCAGCTTGGGTAATGATCTCGCGGTTCGTGGGTTTAAGCCCTGTGTTGGGCTTGGTGCTGCCAGTGCAGAGCCTGGAGCCTTCTTTGGATTCTGTGTCTCATTGTCTCTCTGCTCCTCCTCCGCTTGTGCTCTTGTCTCTTTCTGTCTCTCAAAAATAAATGTTAAACACACACACACACACACACACACACACACACACAAATAGTTGGATATCTTGACTGTTTATAGTGGGAGGAAAATCTAGGCACCCGGCCCACCTTATTATCATCTGCTATATGAAAAAAGCATATTTTTTTTACTCTGACTATATAATCTTTTCCTTTATAATTTGGGAGATAAAGAGATTATTACAGACTTTGAACTGGAAGTCCAGGTATAGAAAGTATGGAGAAAAGAAATGATACTTCAGGTGTAGAGTTGGCAAAAATAGGGCATATTCCCATGGTAGTGAAAGGACCCTAGTAGAGATACCATTGGGATAAGGTTAATGGAAATAAGTTTGTGCCTTCTCATCTGGAGCTTGGGGCCCTTTTGCAAGCTCCTATGGCTGTGGCACAATTCAGTTCCTTTGAATTGGTTGTCAGATTGAGGTCCCTTTTCCTTGCTGACTATTAGTTGGTGACTGCTCTTGGCCCCTAGAGGCCACATTCTTTGTCAAGCAGCCCTTTGCATCTTCAAAGCCAGCACGAGAGGATCTCCTTTGTGTCAAATCCTTCTCACCCTGTAATGATCTGGGTCCAGTGAGGAGATAGAAGCCACACAGTAGGTTAAACAGGGGAAGTTTAACATAATTACTGTTAATTACAACAAAAGAGTAAGTATAAGATATAAATAAGGAAACTCTGTATGGTACCTTAGGGCTGCGGGAGAGTACCCAAGGAAGGACAGACTTGGAAGGGAATCAGACCTCATTGGAGAAAGTATGGCTCAGCCCACCTGACAGCAGAGAAGTTCATTGGTTTGGCCAGGCTGGAGTTGGTGAGCAAGCAGTAGGCTACCCACCCTCTGGAGTACAGGCCGGAGAGTGGGCAGTTCATGGCCTGGGTGGGATTCCCTGCATCCGTGTGAGCAGGAGACCTTCCAAGCATGTAGGCCATGCAAGGGCTCTGGTTTCCTTGTCAGGGGGACAGCAGACAGGTTATTTCCAGGCTGATGCTATCAGATCAAAGAGTGACTGTGTTCCAGGCCTGAATCAGTACAGGCTCCACGGAATATTCTCATACCCACTCCAACTTCCAGCCCACACCTGCCATGTCCCTCTAGCCCCCTCTCCTGAGAAAGCTTAACATCTTGTTCACTGTAAAGGAGAGAGAGGAATTCAGTTGCTTATTATAGAGCACATATTAAAGGGTGTGTTCAGAGATGATCGGCAATAAATTCATAAGTGATGCACACACTTCAAATGTCTTTTATCAGGGAGAGTCCCATCCGTTTTAAAACTCACCTGATTAGGTCAGGTCCACTCAGGATAATTTCTCTTAAAGCCAGCAGTACTATTTAACACAGTCTAATCTTGGGAGCGGCTGTCCCATCATACCTACCATCCTGGGTTTAGACAAGGCATGTACACTAGGGGACGGGAATCTTGGGGGAATATCTTAGAATTCTGCCTACCACAGAGGGCTGGGGGCAGAGAGGAGGTGGAGGCAACAATGACTCACTGTTACATGAGAAACTCCTTCATAAAGCAACTGGCTTTTATTCATTCTGTGGCTGTCTCACAGAGAAAACGAAGGAATAACTAGTATTTATTGAACGTCTAGGTGTCAGCTACTACACAGAGCACTTTCATACATTAACATCTTGATGCAGAGATTATTATCTCCATTTTACAAAAGCGAAAACAGGCTCAGTGTAAGGTCATTGCCTGGAGTCACTCCGCTAATATTTGGTGTAGCTGGAATTGAAAGCCAGTCTTGCCTAATGCTGAATCTCCTATTTTCTTTGTTTTTCTCTCTATAGTAATAATATTTAAATTCAAATTATTTACATAAAGCAAAACACAGTTCACCCGTCTCTCCCATCCCCTACATCCCACCTCTGGCAACCACCCATCTGGTTTTATATATATACCTATATAAAAATTTGTTTTATTTACATATCATAAATATATATATGTTATATATATTTTTCCACATATAAGAGAGGTCATACAGTATTTAACTTTCTCTGTCTTATTTTACGTAGCGTAATGCCCTTGAGTTCCATTCATGTTGTCACAACTGACAAGATCTCATTCTTTTTTTTTTCTCTCTTTTCTAAAGATTTTATTTATTTATTTATTTATTTACTTTTATTTTTTAGTTTTTAAAATTTACATCCAAATTAATTGGCATATAGTGCAACAATGATTTCAGGAGTAGATTCCTTAGTGCCCCTTACCCATTTAGCCCATCCCCCTCCCACAACCCCTCCAGTAACTCTCAGTTTGTTCTCCATATTTATGAGTCTCTTCTGTTTTGTCCCCCTCCCTGTTTTTATATTATTTTTGTTTCCCTTCCCTTATGTTCATCGGTTTTGTCTCTTAAAGTCCTCATATGAGCGAAGTCCTGTGATTTTCTCTTTCTCTGACTAATTTCACTTAGCACAATACCTTCCAGTTCCATCCACGTAGTTGCAAATGGCAAGATTTCATTCTTTTTTGACTGCCAAGTAATACTCCATTGTATATATATACCACATCTTCTTTATCCATTCATTTCTTGATGGACATTTGGGCTCTTTCCATACTTTGGCTATTGTTGATAGTGCTGCTATAACCATGGGGGTGCATGTGTCCCTTCGAAACAGCACACCTGTATCCCGTGGATAAATGCCTAGTAGTGCAATTGCTGGGTCGTAGGGTAGGTCTATTTTTAGTTTTTTGAGGAACCTCCACACTGTTTTTCCAGAGTGGCTGCACCAGCTTGCATTCCCATCATTCTTTTTTTATGTCTGAATAATAACCTATTGTGTGTGTGTGTGTGTGTGTGTGTATAACATATATATGTACATATATGTACATATATATATGTATATATATATATATATATATATACATATATATATGCTACAATCTCTTTATCTATTCATCCGTTCATTCATTGATGAAGGCCATATTTTCTAGTAGTGCCTAATAACATTGCTGCCCTTGAAAGAATTTGTGTCATTTGATTGAGATGAGGGGATATGACAGGGGTCATCTCTGTGGGGATAAGGCAGGCGCTCTTCTGCATCTCTGCTGTTTCTTCATGAACCCACTAATAGAGGTCACTCCTATTATGGCTCTCACTGGAGGGACAGTGGATCAGAAGAGTACTCCTAGCTGGACTTACCCATTCCAACAGGGAAGCCAAGCAGTTATTCGCTTAATCTGCGCGCCACAGGGAAGTAATCATCCTTTTGTTCCCTGTTCTCGTATCTGAGCGTGGAACAAAAAAAACAAAACAAGATTTGAGAGAGCTGGCTATAGTCTTTTCTGTGTGGAGGGTGTATTTTGTGCTTGGAGAATTCTAATAACCAAGACCTGAGCTCATGATAAGTGAGCAGGGAGTGTTTGTAGAATGAAATTCTCTGCATGTTATTTAAAGCCCACTCTACTGCTAACCTTGTTTTGTCTCACAAGCTCATGAGCCCCTTGGGGGTTGGCCCCTTAACCAGTTCCTCTTTGTGTCCTCACAGCCTGACATGGAGCATGGTCTTGGTAACTGGTTGTGGAATTAGTTGGGAGCTCCTGGACTGCTTGGTTTGTTTTGTCCTTAATAAGCTATGGAAGCAGCCTGGTAGAGTGGGACTCAGGAGGTGTGGGTTCCTCTTCCAGCTCTGTCACTGATTCAGTGTGGTATCGAGCTCCCTGGCACTTAGTTTCTTCATCATTAAAATGAGGAACATGGACTTGACCTCTGGGCCATTCCAGCCCTGCAGTTCTCTGAAATATGTTACCACACCATAGCTGCCTCAGTAGTTTGAATAATTTCAGATGGTTAGTTATTAGGCTGGCCTTCAGGTTATGGAGACATGTGGAACAATTTGGGCAAATGTGAAGGGTACACTTAGTTCTCTTTTCTTGGACACATGAAGTAATAGATTCATTGGAATATGATCTCTTCCTCCACCCACTTCCATGAATTCAGAGTGGATTTTTTTCTCTTTCCAGTTTTCCAACGTGTTTATCAGCTTTAAAGGGAAATTTTAAGTCAGGCGGTAGTCAGAAGGGCAGGCACACTGCTCAGCTGGTTGGAGGGGGGAAAATTCCTCCATGAAATTTCAAGTGAACTGACCTGGGCTTTTTCCCAAGGAATTTTCTTGAACTGTGGTTTGTTGGGGGTTTTTTTTTTTTGGTTTGTTTTCTTTCTTTTTGTGTGTGTTTGGTGTTTTTTGTTTTGTTTTGTTTGTGTAATGAGATGTTTTGCTGGATTTGAAACATTAAGAATAGTATGTAAGATTAGATTTTAAAAAGTTTCTGAATCCTGATCTGAGCAGGCAAAGTGGACTTTGTTTTTGACTTGAGATATTTCTGCTTTACCTCAGGTAACAAAAGCTTTTGTGATAGACTTCATCAATAATCGGCAGATGGATTCTTTGTTTCCTTAACTCCAGATAGATTAAATTTAGTTAAGTAGATGCCTTCTGAAATGTTATCTGTTAAAATAGATTTCCAGAGATAACTCTTGTAGTTATCTACAAAACGTAGTTAGAACATTAGTCTAACCTGATTTCTGGGTTCAGGAGCTGCTACCACCTAATTAGATTTGTGACCCTAGGCAAACCAGTTAGCCTCTCTCTGCCTCAGTTTCCTTAACTGTATCGTGGGAGAATTAAAAGAAAGATTATATGTGAAGTATAGCGTCAGTATCTTTTAAAGCTCCCTGGGTGATTATAATGTGCGGCCAGGATCGAGAGGCACTGCTATACGACATCATACAAAGTGCTGGGAGATGGTGCTTTCATTTCATTCTATACATTTTTGATGAAGAAAGGAGACAGACTAGCATAGGGTTCTAGCATATTTTTTTATCTAGTACTTGTAAGCACTGGCCAGTTATTTCAGTCTCTTACGAAAGGATGAACGACTGTTTTTACGGTCAGCCTCTCTTGCCTGCTGGGATTGGGGAAGTCCTGGGTCTGTGGAATTTTCCATGACTCTTAGCTCTGCACCAATTAGTGTTCACTGCAGGCACAGAGCTCTTCAGTGTGTCTGCTTGTGCTGTCTTCTCCCATTTTTTTCACAGTGTCAGATAGATGTGATCTCAGCTACAAGCCTTGGCATTTTTTTGTGTTTAACACTCTCATTTTAAGGACAGATCAGAGAATCTCACCTGAATTAACTTTTTGTTTATAAAGTGAGTCAGCTTAGGGTGTCTATTTTGGCCCCATTTCCTCAAGTATCATGTTTCCTGTCACAAAACCACCTTGCATGGGGTGGGGCAGGGTAGGAGGGCGGGCAGGTATGTTTGTTTCCGTAGGTGCAAGCTTCTGGTGTGGTGCTGGCAGATTCTGTGGCAGTCTAGTCGCTGGTGATCAGAATCGGCTTTTTGAGCCGTTGGCTGGCAGAGTTCTAAAAACGACAGCAAGTGGAAGAAAAAAGGTGCAACCAGCTGACAGTCCGGTTGGGTTTGGCTGGTTCCCCTCTTATAATAGGGAAATTTAAAGTGCTAAAATTTTAATTTTTTTTTTTTCAATGTTTTTATTTATTTTTGGGACAGAGAGAGACAGAGCATGAACGGGGGAGGGGCAGAGAGAGAGGGAGACACAGAATCGGAAACAGGCTCCAGGCTCCGAGCCATCAGCCCAGAGCCCGACGCGGGGCTCGAACTCACGGACCGCGAGATCGTGACCTGGCTGAAGTTGGACGCTTAACCGACTGCGCCACCCAGGCGCCCCTAAAGTGCTAAAATTTTAGAAGGAGACTCCTGTAGCAGTAACTCTCCTTTTCCTTGCAAAGTGGTTCCTTCTATTCCACGCAGAGAGGATCGCTGCGTCAGATCATGTTACTAAAATCCACTCTCCCAGATCAGTCCATGGAGGCTGGGCTTGTTCACCATACCCTTGCCCCGTAAAATGAGAGTCTCCAATCACTTCATATATATTAAATAGGAACAAAAGGCAATGTGTATTCTGCTCAAATGTTACCTCCTTGGAGAGGTCTTCCCTCACTACCTCCATCATTCCCTATTCCTTCGTCCCACTTTCTTTCCTTCCTGATACTATATTAGGTAAGCTTCGTGAGGGTGGTGACATTTCATTTTCTCCTCTGTATCCGTGGGGCCTGGAACCTAGTAGGTGCTCATTAAATATTTGTTTAATAAGTAAAACATGGAATGGTTTGAATGGCCAGACATTTGTGTATTATCTTTCTTGTTGTTTTTGCGTTAGTCTTACCTCAGTGATTCTGAAACTTTGCTGGATTATGTGTATTCCTCTATCAGACACAAAACCATTTATTCAGAATTTTGGGAGCAGTAGAACAAAAGTTTAGAGACAATTTAGGTGCTATTTTTTCGCTTCTAACCCTGAGGTAATGTAGCATCACTGTACTTCCTCCATAATTAGTCCGTATAGTACAGAGGAATGCCTTGTTGCTTAGATTCTCAAGTAAGCTGGGGGAATTAAATTCCCATTTGGTTCGGCTCCACTGGGGCCCAAAAGACGTGTTACGTATTTTAGTGGTGATGGTGATTAGAGAAGGGGAGCTCAAGTGTTACAGTCTAATTGGAAGATGGGGGGCTGAAATTTAACCTTGGCTGTGCCAGTAAAAGTGGGTGTGTCATATCAGTTGTGGGTCTTAACATTTGGAGAATGGATAAAGTAACACCCATTCTTCCTGAGCCTGGAAGTTGTGATGATGCTAAATTGAGATTCGGTAAAAATACTCTGGGTTAAAGGTTTCCTATGAATGCAGGAGATCTTGGATACTTGGAATGAAGGTAATGAGAGAAGAAAAGACAGAGCAGACTATGGTGAAACCTCACTGCTAAATTTTACTAAAGCACTCGTTCCATCCTAATTGAAGATGGTCCTGTTCCCACATGAGTTCACCACTTTCTGTTGTTTTTTTCCTCCCCCATTATTCTTTTAGTTGGCTGATTGCAATTCTGGCCCAGCTCAACCCTCTCTTCGGACCACAGTTGAAAAATGAAACCATCTGGTACCTCAAGTATCATTGGCCTTGAGGAGGAAGACGTATTCTCCAGCGCTCAGTCATTGAGGTGACTATGCCCTGAACCTTTCACATCAGTGTTGTCCATCAGGCAGCTAGAGGTTGCCTTGACTTTTCCTCAGAAAACGACAGCCATTTTAACACTTGGCAAGGGCAGGCTGCCGAAAGCAAACATCTGAAGGACAGAATTTGGAACTTAGGCCATTCACCTTACCAGAGGATTTATTCATGAGATTCTTTTCAATTCTGCTGTTACCCAGCCATTTAAATAAAGTTTGCATGCAGTCTTTCAGACACAGGAGCGCTATTATTTATACTTGATATTGCAGGATTCTTAAGAGTTGCTGGCAGATTTTAAATTAGGAGCATTTCTGAATGCTTTGGATAGAGAGAGACAGGTGCTTTTTGAAAACTGGAATGAAAATTGTAGCTTTTATTTGGTTCACAGACTCAGAGACATAAGGAGTAGTATAGTGGAAAGATTTATTCACTGGCCGAGAGTCAGGAAACCTGTCATTAAGTTTGTTCCTCTTTCTTGATTATTTCGATAAATGGAAGTTAGCACTCAGTGCTTGCCTAGATCTGGCTCAGCTTTTTTGGCGAGGGTACTGCTTATGTGGTACTGTGAAGTCCTATCAAGAGACACAGAGTGTCTGACTCTCCTGTCTTTAGTGATGCTATGATGATCGGTGGATTCAAGTAATGACAGCCTGGTCCCTCCAGTTGTAAAATTCTCTGCCAGCCTTTTATCTGGGGGTTTTACCCGTTGATTGTCATAATCTTAGCCTGAAGTAAACGTTTCGGTAGCAAATGCAAAATGGTGATTTTCTAGTTCCATTATTACTTCTACGTTTGATTAGATAAAACGTCTCTACCAAGATGAACTTAACCCTCATTCTAAGGTTATTTAGTAACCTTGAAATATAGAACATACAGGAAGAGCAGTGTCCGTATTTAATTATTTTAATTTTCAGAGTGAGATATTGGGTGTCCAAGTTACTTCCAGGGCATCCAGTGAGGTTTTCTTTTCTTCCCTTTTGAGTTTTAATCAGTTACATTTATTACCATTTTTGTAGTCAGTTGCTCTTTCTTTGGCCTACTAGAGCCTGTGTAAACTGGCTTCTGTGACCTTTTATTATTAGTCTTTGGTAGTTTCCTCACTTACTGGCAACATCAAGATGTCCCAGACCCCTCTTGTGTGTTTCCTGTCCCAGACTTGGAATCAGCTGTTTCCTCCTGAAAGGATACCTGGTTCACTAGTCAGTCCTCAAGCCCAGCTGGCCTTCATTCCTTTCAGTGGGAATGGTATTTAAAAACCAAGATCTAAAGGGCGCCTGGGTGGCTCGGTCAGTTAAATGTCTGACTCTTGGTTTCGGCTCAGGTCATGATCTCGCGGTTTTGTGGGTTTGGCCCCATGTTGGGCTCTGCCCACTGACCACTTGAAACTTGCTTGGTTTCTCCCCCTCTCTCAGGGGCTCACTCTCGGCCCCTCCCCCGCTCACCCTCTCTCTGTCTCTCTCAAAGTAAATTTTAAAAAAAGAAAAGATCTGATTGCTAGGTACATCCATTTCTGCTGGGATGTTGCTTCTAAGCCTTTACAGTGGACAGAGCCAGGAATTACATTCTTCTGAGAAGAAAAAAAATCATGAGTTTATGTTAATATTTCTAATTAAAATTTAACATTACATGGTTTTGACTTCTTTGGTTTTATACTTGAGTATCATTCATATATGCCGAAAATCTTGCCTCCTACAGGCAGTAACTTACTTTCATTATCCTGCAATACATATGGTTTCCAGATAACACCAGATAACTACTAACTGTAAGTTTATCGAATGCAATTTAGGATTTCTTTGCTGCTTTATTTGTCCTTAGAACAAATAAAGAAAAGATGTTGTTTTCTGAGGTCCCTTGAAATAATTCTTTTCTCTCATCATTATCAAAGTGATATATAATCAGATTAAGTTGTTTTATTTTGTGTTCAATTCATAGTAATATTTTTATTTGCTACTATTTTTGAATATGTAAACATATTTTCACAGTCAGAATTATAAACAAGATACATTCAGAGATATCTGTCTTTCCAGTGTTTCATTTTGCCAAGATAAGCAAATACATACATACAGGTATATATATATGTATATACGTAACATGTATATAAGCAAATACATACACATAAATATATATGTATATGTGTGTATATCCTCCCATACAGCTATTACAGAAAAGATACCATATTGCATATACTATTCTGTACCTTGCTTTTTTTCACTGAACAATGTATTTTAGAGATTGCTCCTATCAGTGTATAGAGATCTTCTTCAATTCTTTTTATAGCCATTGGTGTACTTTTAGATTGTTTCTAGTCTTTTGCTATTATCGATAGAGGCACAGTATCATCCTATACATATGACATTTTATTTTCTATTTTTGCTGGAAATCTTTGGGTTAGATTCCATGAAAAGTGGATCTCTGGGTTAAAGGTGTATGCTTTTTCTAGCTATTACTACACTCCCTTCTATAGGGATTATACCATTTTTACATTTCCACTAACAATGTAGGAGAGTGCTTGTTTCCTCACAGCTTGGATTTTTGCCGATCGAGATAGGTTAAGTAGTCAGCTTTTTCTTTTTTTTCTTTTTCCCTAGAGTTCTGTCTTTGCCCAAAGGGGTTTTTATTTATCATATATGTATATGATATATATGTATATATATCATATATATAATATATATTATATATATCATATATAATATATATTTTATATATCATATATAATATATATTTTATATATATCATATATAATATATGTATGATATATATGTATTTTTTTTTTATTATTTTTTTTTATCCAGCATTCCAATCCTTCCAGCATTGCCTTTCACTTAACTTCTCTGAGCCTCATTTCCTTCCTGTGTAATGAAAAAGGGCCCTTTGGACCTAAAGAACACTGGGTGTAGATTTGAGGTTTCATTTGTCCATTTTCTTTAAAAAAAAAAATTTTTTTTTTAATTTATTTATTTTGAGAGACAGAGACAGCTTGAGCAGGAGAGGGGCAGAGAGAGAGAGAGAGAGAGAGAGAAAGAGAGAGAATCCCAAGCAGGCTCAATGCTGCCAGCTGCAGAGCCCCATGTGGGGCTCAGACCCACGAACTGTGAGATCATGACCTGAGCCAAAACCAAGAGTCAGATGCTCAACTGAGTGAGCCACTCAGGCGTCCCTCATTTGTTCATTTTCAATCTCAAGTTAACCTGACTGACAGATACCTTCTGTCTGCACTCTGGTCCAGAGCACAAACCAGGGCTGCTTAAAACTTGTATTAAAGGTGGTTCCTTTACAAGCAAACACCAGGAAGCAGGAGGGCAGAGCCAGACAAACTCTAATTGGGAATGTCTTCACATTTATTCTGCATTTGAGGTCATGACTATGGTAGTACAATAACTGTAGGCCTTTGGAATTATCACATGAAGAGATCTAATCTCTGCCTAACAGAGCAAATAGAACTCTTGTGACAAGACTTCATTTTTCTTTGTGGTAAATCAAAAGATTGAGCTAAATTCCCTTTTGAACTTTGTACTTTTACACAACAGTGGGATGATAAAGGAGTGCAGAACCAGATTTAGGCCTGTCTTCATCTGGTAAGGAAAAATGTTTGATTTTGTACATGATTAGAGGCCAGATTTGGAAAGTAGGAGGTGTAAACCAGACATGGTATGCAGCAGAGAAAAATGAGGAACAGTCATGAAAGCTTTAGGATAATTTTATATAGATGGAATTGATTTGATTTCAACAGCACAGTTAAACACCTAGCTGATCTTTTGCTACTTTAGTCATTTTAATTGCCACGATTTTGTCTCATGTGGCGATGATAGGCTGAGTTATAGCACATTATGTTTATTGGCTGGAAATCTTGCCCAGTACTTCTAAGAACAGTGCTCACTCCCTCTCTTTCCCCTGCCAACCTTGTCTGCCTTTCCTAGATTCCTAAGATGCTTCTGGAACTGTCACATCAAGATTGCTGTTTTTGTCATGGCCCATTTTCCTATTGCCCTGGGGGTGCGATGCTAGTGTGGAATCTTGTTGGAGTGGATTTGGCCCGGCCCCAGTGTCCTACAAGTTAGTTTACCACAGCATTGTAACATTTTAGATGAACTTATATGGCTTACTGCAGTCCTAAAGGGCAAACCTTGTATTTTTTTTTTTTTTTTACAGAGTCTGGACAGGAGAGGAATAAAGTATATTGGTAATTAGGCCTATGCCCCAGGGGGAGCTGTTTTTCTATGCATTCCAAAAATATTTGAGTGCTCATGAGGTGCCTGGGTACTGAGTGGGGATTTCAGGGAAGGCTGTGGGCTCTAAAGAAGTTTGTGACTTGTTGAGAGGTTGAAAGTAAGCCATGTTTGTGAAAAGTTAAACAGTGCAAGGTGTTTTGTGGTTAAAAAGTGTATCTTTTAGGGGCGTCTGGGCGGCTAAGTTGGTTAAGTGTCCAACTTTGGCTCAGGTCATGGTCTCACCGCTCGTGAGTTTGAACCTCATGTCAGGCTCTGTGCTGACAGTTCAGAGCCTGGAGCCTGCTTCGGATTCTGTGTCTCCCTCTCTGCCCCTCCCCTGCTCATGCTGTTTGTCTATCTGTCTCAAAAATAAATAAACATTAACATTTTTTTTTTTGAAAATGTTATCTTTTACTCGGCTCTCTCTGACCGGATTTGCTGCTGCCACTCAAACTGTCATGTCTCTGTTTCAATTCCTGATGTCATAGATCTCCCTGTCACTTAGAGTCAGAACCTGTTCAGTCACTTCTTTCTCTAATCACTTCTTTCTCTTTTTCCTCGAATCCATTTGATCCTGTTAATGGCTCTTGTGTCTGTTCTTGTTTCCAGTTTCTCCTTTGGGCACCCTAATTTCTGACCCAGATCAACGTGACTCCAAGTTATTACAGTGGGACTCCCTGCTCTATAGTCACAGTATCTACAAAACTCCACCCTGTTTGTCTTCCTGATGCAGCTCTCCCTGAAAGAGATCACCGCTTGCCTCAGAAGCTTTCAGTAGTTCTCCGTAGGCTACTGTAGGGTTTTTTTTTAAACTTTAAATCTCTGAGGTTAGTGAGTACCTGCCTATGTAACATGTTGTAAGCACAGCTTTTGTCAGGGTCACCAAAGGTCCTATGAGCCACAAAAGATAAGAATGACTAACCTGCAAATCATGTCCAGCTTCCTCACTTGGCCGTCAAGGCCTTGCCAGTTGCCCTCAGACCACTTTTGCAGCCTACTTACTCGCTACTTTCCTCCGTGACCTATTGGTTCCAGCCCTGCCATTTCCGTGTTCTTGGTCTAATTAACTTCACTTAGCTTTTCCTGTCTCTTACTACCCCATGACATTCATTAATTTAGGACACAGATTAGTAAGCACATACTCTGCAGACATTCTTTCTGCCCTCCGTTCACCCATTCTCTCAATTCTTTGTGATGTTTTCTCTTTGAATGTCCAGCTTTTCTGGCCACTTGGTCTCAAAGTGATTTCATTTCTCCCTAAATGTATTTAGCTATTCATTTGGTACATTGCCTTGACTCGTTAAATATACATACTTTTCATTTGCTTAAATATCTCTCGTAGTTACTCTGCAATAAACACATATCTTGCACATAATCGTAAAAAAGGAATTGTTGTGTGAATTTATCGAAAATGAAAAAACAGAGGGGCGCCTGGGTGGTTCAGTCAGTTAAGCATCCGACTTCGGCTCAGGTCATGATCTCATGGTTCATGAGTTTGAGCCCCGCGTTGGGCCCTGTGCTGACAGCTCGGAGCCTGGAGCTTGCTTCAGATTCTGTGTCTCCCTCTCTGTTCGTCCCCCACTCGCACTCTGTCTCTCTCTCTCTCAAAAGTAAATAAAGATTAAAAAAATTAAAAAAATAAAAATAAAATAAAAAAAACAGATAAAAATAAAACCTATTCTTTGACACACACACACACACACACACACACACACACACACACACACACACTCTCACACACTCATCCTCCTCTGAAAAGATTTCCTGGTTCAGGCCTTAATATTTTTATGTTGTCTTCACTGTCAGTTTTATCTGAAAGTAGCCTTAGTCATTCCCTTATTTTACAGAATGAGAATGTGGACCCTTTGGTTGAGGTCCTCCCCACCCACCCCCAACGGCGGTTTCATGTCAGAGAGACAGTTAGAATATGTGCTTCTTTAATTCACCCCCAAATCAAACCACAAGTCCATGCCATTTAATATAATGCTCACTCACATTTATCTCAAACTAGTATCATTGAGCCTAAGTGAAAATTAGCCCCTGTTTCAGTGTGGTTTTCCAAAGATGAAGACTTACTTTTTACTTTTGTTATTGTTCATTTGTCCAAAAAGGCCTAAACGATGAGGAGCTCTAACCTGTATGCTTCATAAAAAACTAACACACGAAACATCTGCATTCACTGCTTCGGTATTCTCAAGTAAAATTTCTCATCTGCGTGGAACACAGGTCTGTGCAGACAGGTTGTTCCGGTGGCCTAAGGAGGAGAAGAGGAAATGATCATTAGATTAAAGATTTTATGAGGCAGTGAGGCACAAGAAACCAGTAGCTCTCATAGTTGCCCCTCCCTGGCCTGATGTGGTTATTTTCCTAGTACATTATAAAAACAGTCCTCTGATTATATCTCGAGTTGAATGTATTTTGTTTGCAGTGGCCTGCCTTAGTGGGTCGAGCAGTCTGGTACTTCCCATGCAGAGGGTGGTTGGACTGCTCCAGCTTGCACCAGTAAGACTTAGCGGCCGTCTTGTATCTGCTACTGGGCATTGTGGACCCTGGGAAACCTATCATTTTACTGCACTGCTCTGTGGATTCTCCTGCTTGTGCCCACTGATCTGGAAAAACTTAAGGACCCATCGGATCTCCTACGTACTACTTGACCTTCAGTCTTGTCAGACGTGCCTGCCACAAACCGTGTCTCTTCCCAGTTTAACTAGCCCTTTGCCCCCCTGCACTTAACCCTCAACATTCTGGGAAATTCTGTGTCATAACCAGCTTGTTTTCTTATCTGCCAACTCAGGCCTTGTGTGGAAATTGCCTTTGAAAGCCACTATTAATTTTTATATTCTCTTTATTTTTTAATTTTGAAAGCCACATATGTGGCTTTATTTTTATAGTCTTTTTTTTAATGTTTATTTATTTTTGATAGACAGAGCATGAGCAGGGGAGGGGCAGAGAGAGGAGGAGACACAGAATCCGAAGCAGGTTCCAGGCTCTGAGCTGTCAGCACAGACCCCGATGCAGGGCTCGAGCTCACGGGGCTTGAACTCACAAACCACGAGATCATGACCTGAGCCGAAGTCAGACGCTCAACCGACTGAGCCACCAGGCACCCTTATTTTTATGGTCTTTTAAAATAAGCTTTATGGGGGCGCCTGGGTGGCTCAATCGGTTAAGCATCGAACTCTTAGATTTCGGTTCAGGTCATGATCACACCGTTGTGGGATTGAGCCCCAAGTTGGGCTCCTCGCTTGGCATGGAGCCTGCTTGGGATTCTCTCTCCCCCTCTGCCCTTCGCCACACGCACTCTTTCTCTCTCAAAAATAAATAAAATAAGCTATATTAAGGGAGTGGACGTGACCACTGTTACCAGTTTGATGTGTGAAGATACATATTTTAAATGTTTGCTAGCTCTGCAAAGGTGATGTTACAGCTTAAGCTTCCAGAAAAAGAAATCTCATTTGTCACCTATACCAGAAGAATGGGGAGCAAACTAGGAGCAACCTCGAGTACCAAGGAGCTAGCTCTTTAGGAGTCTGACATAAGAGAAAAGCTTGCCATGGCTGTGGGAACCGTGCTTCCTTGCTGTAGGAGGGGAAGGGCAAATAGAGATTCTCGAAGTGAACCCATTAGATGCCAGTAGGATTGGTCTGAGTCAACTTCCTGCTTTCTATGACACAGTCCAACTGTTACTTAACGACCCTCAGTTCAGCAATGTCCTTGGTAATCGGATCTCTTGTCACAGCTCTATGAAACCTGTCCAAACTGGGACATTATTTGAGCCAACTTTTCATTCAAGTATTTACTGAGCACCTATATATTTTAAACTATTGGCCTGATTGACTTTTATTGATGTTATTAGCCATTTGCCCACTTGAGGATGGGGTAAGGATTAGTTACTAGAACGGCTTTGTTTTGCAGGTCACGAAGAGAATTCCTCTAGATGCAAAATCAACTCCAAACCCAGAACACCTCTGACTCGCCTGTGTTGGCCATCAGCTGCCTTAAACATTCACACCACGTTTGAATATCTCCTTCTACAATGCAGTATTTTCTCCTGTCACCTTTTTTACATTTTGATGAATTATGTGCCTACTTAACCTAAACTGTGCTGGCTCTGTAAAATGTCTATGCACTCTTCTGAGATAGGAGGCGCTGTACTTCTGAGAAACGTGCTGCTCTCTCCTTGGAGCCTGTGCATTTGGAGACCACTCCTGCCTGGTCACAACATGGGAATCCGCGAAGTGTTTAAAAACTGTCGCAAGACCGGTAGAGTCAAGTGGGGCAGTCCGTAGGAGAGCACGTTCAGAGGGAATATCTATGCTAACAGAATTACACCAAAGTATATTTTCAGGACGTCTTTCTTATTTCTGCCATCTATTGGAATAAATTATTTTTCTGCTTTCTGTGGAAATCTGGTTTCAGTGTTTGTTAAGTTCATTTTTGGAAGCTTTTCTATCTTTAGATATGATGCCTTTAAAAAAAAACACTGGTGTAGTTCAAATTAGGTTGGAAGTGTAAACCTGGTCATGTGGTTTGACATACCTGAAGATACTGGTGAGTACTTCCCTGAATCATTAGTAATCATTTCAGCGCTTACTGTAGCCAAGCAAGGCACTGGAGGAATCAAAGGTGTGGAAATTGAGGTCCCTGCAAGGTCAAGAGCTGATACACAATTTGGAGAGATAAGGTCAGTATACATAGAACTGTAATGCAAGGCCATGTCTGACCGTGGTCCATAAAAAAGTGGTCATGATGGTGAGCAAGTTGAAGGTTCCTTGTATCACAGCAGCTCCTTGTATCATCACACCCCCAGAAATAGCACCGGAGAAATCGAGGCAGATTAAAAAGCCTGGTATAGGACAGTATTTCTTGTGTTTTGGTAGCAGGCATCTGAATAATTCACTAATTTGGGGAGTTTATTAGTTTTAAGAAATTAAAATTTTAAATGGATCTAAATTTTCACCAGTGCATGGCTTTTTGACAACCAGCCAAGCCAAGAATGGATTTCCTGTTTTGCAGTTTGTGCTTTTCTATTCCTCCCCGACTATCTGAACTCATTGCTTTGCCGTTCTTAGGACAAAAGAGTTTCGAGTTGAAATGACCGTCCTGCTTTCATTTCTTTGTTTCCATTCTTTACTTTTTGAACTTCAGATTTTCCTGAGAGGCAACTACATACTTTACATTTCCAGCAAAAGGGTAGCCAATTTCATGGAATCCATAAAACCCTGAAGATCTGACATTGGAGGGGACCATGGTAACAAATGCTAGCTAACCCCATCGTTTTATAGATAAGCAATCTGCACCCAGACAGGGAGAATCGCTTGCCTAGTTAAATGTAGCTGCTCAGAGGCAGACCAGGGAGTAGGATCCCTGGTTTTGTAATTTCCATTCGAAAGCCCTTTTCACTTGCTACCCTGACTCTCCCACAGTTGGAGCCAACTTTGAGCTTCGAGTAGAAGGGAAGACTTCTGCCAGGCTGTCTCCCATTAGAGCAGTTCACTTGACCCTTAATATCTGTCATTTAAGAAGGCAATGCAGTTGATTACGGTGGCCACATAAAAGGATGCCACAGTCTTTGAGCCCTAGCCGTGGGGGAAGCGTGACTCCATTGCAGCTCTCCACCCAGATTCTTCTCGCCAGGCTCTGCACCCCATTATCCCTGGGGGCGGGGGAGTCCGTCTAAAACCTTCCCACTGCCACCCTGCACTGCTTTCTTGCAAACCACCACGGTTTTGAAGCTGAGCCTTGTGATGTCTCTTGTGTAGTGGCACTTCTTTGAGTGCTGCTTTCACGTGGCTTGAGTTCAGCATGCTGCATTAGCCAATAGGGAGCCTACATAGTTTTAGGACAGCAGACCTTAGCTATGGCGTGCTTGCAGCAGTGATGGAGAGCAGCATTCATGATCATATTTTGACACATTTCCAATGTAATGGCCTAGTTTAAGGCAGAGGTCATGACCCTGGCTGATCCAAGTCCCTGATTTCTGCCTTGTTCTGTTACTTTGTACTGATGCATTTTTTTTTTTTACTTGCCATTTGCTCTCAATTAGACATTGGGAAACCAACTGGATTACATTGCTATTTGCACTAGGGCTTGCTTGCCACTTGCTGGGATCCAATTCCTACAGACACGAGTCAGGAAGATTAGTATGTTGGCTGCACTAGTAACAGTGTGAAACACAAGGATGAGAGCCCTGAAGGGCCTGGTTCTGTGCCAGGGAGGTTTTGATTGTCCCCCAGAAGGGAGCATTCTGCTCAGTAAGCCTTCTAGGGAAGGAAAAGGCCCTAATGAGGTAATAGTTCAGGCGTGAACCTGGAAGGGTTCTCCAAACCCTACTGGGACTTACTGCTAGTGAGGCCCTGATGGCCTCAGCATAAAGCCTATGGAAGAAGACGGGAGTAGGGGCGCCTGGGCAGCTCAGTTGGTTGAGCGTCTGACTTCCGCTCAGGTCATGATCTCACGGTTCGTGGGTTTGAGCGCCACGTTGGGCTCTGTACTGACAGCTCAGAGCCTGGAGCCTGCTTCAGATTCTGTGTCTCTCTCTCTCTGCCTCTCTCCCCCTTGTGCGAGCTCGCTCTCTCAAATATAAACATTAAAAAAAATTTTTTTTTGAAACGAAGAAGAGGAAAGGACCTCCTTTCCTACCCAAATTAGAGATCAAAGAGTTCCTAGATAATTGCAAGCCCCTAAAGGCCAGGTAGGGTCACTCTGTCACCTCATAGCTTTATTGGTATTGCTGAAATGAGGGAATCAGCTCAGATTCCGTGAGGGAAACTTGTCGAGTTCCCTTTGCCCAGGAAGTCACAACTCTTGAGCCTGTTTCCTTGTTTATGAAAGTGTTGAGAATATTAATGTTAACCAGTATATAAACTCAGATACATGTTTTCTCCTCCCCTCATTCCTAGTAACTGACCCATTTTGTTACAGCATGGCCCATTGTCTGAGATGGATGGATGGCTGTGAATCACATTCTGCTTGGCAGTTCACTTGCTCCGGTGATTGTCGCGACCCCAGCTTAGAAGGAGCTCCATCCAGCCCTTTGAGAGGATATTGAAAATGTCCTTCTACAAAGCCTGTCCAGGTGAACACAGTGTGGACTCCTGGTATGATCATTAGACTAAGTGAGGCCCCAGGTTTGCAATCTTACTGCATCACTTGCAAGCTGGATTAACTTTGCACAAATCATTTAATTTATGAGCCTCAATTTTTTTCTTCTACAGAATGGGGCAATACCTGCCCTTTCTGCTATCCAAGTTATTACCAAATCAGATGGTGGTGGTGAAGATGATTTGTAAATTTTAATAATACACAAAGTGTATTTTGCAAAGAAACGACAAAACCGCTGGGACCCCCTGATGACTTTCCTATTAAGATAAGCCCCAGAGGGGCAGCCAACTGATATTTTCTTCTACATTTGGTTTACCTTTTGATTAGTCATTTGTGCTTGGGTCATAGAAAAAGAAAAGGCATGCTCCAGGCTCCAGGCGTGAGCTCTCAGCAGGGAGATAGATCTCTTAGAAACCATCATAGCATAAATGTCTGGACCACATCCTTCCTGCCCTTCCAGATTCTACACGAGTTCTATGAGCCCTTCTGCCAGGACAGGAGTATTTCCAGCATGATTTGAAGATGTAATCTGAGGGGCACTGGTTGCTTTTAACAATGTTTTCCTTGTTTTCTTTCAACATAGAATGATGTCTATATCCTTATTACTGACCCAACAAAATTTTATCATATGTTACTTTGACATTGCTTCAGATATAGCACCATTTTGTGCATTTCTTCTGGGCAGTTTTTTAACAACAGTGCTTGGACTCATGGGAGATTTGGCCCTGGATTTCCTTTCCGAAAAATTTGAAGAGTCAATTGCTCTTTTATTAACTATATTTAAATTATATCTTAAAATACATATTTAGGCATTTTAGAATGGGTTCACCACCCTATCCTTGCTCCCTCCTGTTCAGAGAACAAATGTATTTTTTTTAACGTTTTATTCATTTTTGAGAGAGAGAGAGAGAGACAGCACGCCAGCAGGGGAGGGGCAGAGAGAGGGAGACACAGAATCCGAAGCAGGTTCCAGGCTCTGAGCGGTCAGCACAGAGCCTGATGTGGGGCTCAAACCCATGAACCATGAGATCATGACCTGAGCCGAAGTCAGCCGCTTAACTGACTGAGCCACCCAGGTGCCCCTAGAGAACAAACGTGTTTAAAATGAAGATGGGCTCTTAGGCAAAAGTTATGTATTTTTTTTTCTTGCCCCTTTATTTCAACTTCTTCTCAAGAGTTGAATGGATGGAATTAATTGTAGAAAAATCCGTAATTTTCAAAGAAAAAAAATCACAGTATAAAATACCATTGTAAAGGATATTTATCATGGTACAGAATGAAAAAATACCTTAATGCCCTTAAGGAGAGGCTTAAATAAGTTATACTGCACCCAACTGAAGGAATATGGTGCATTTAACAATTTCTTTTTTTTCTGGAACATATGCCTAGAAATGAGATTGAAAAGAGAAAACTACTAACATTGCTTCTGGATGGGAATCATAAGTGATTAAAATTTTCTTTTTCCTTTTTAAAAAAGCATGTTCTCCTATGGAAAGGTAATACTTGAGTAAAAAACAGTAACAATTATTTTAATAACAAAAGATAATAGAATATTAAGAGAAAAAGGATTTTTAACTTCTGTACATAGCAAAAAGCCTGGTGAGAAACAGACCAAAATGTTGATAATGATTATTTCTTTTATGGCTTTGTATATTTTCCAAAAAGAGCATGGTATTCATAATCGGGGGTAAGAGGGAAGGCATTTTGGAGGGGACCGTTGTCAAAATAGTGTTAGTACTTCCTTCAAACATTATATAACACACGCACTTTTTTTTTTTTTTTCTTTGAGAGCAATTCAGCGTCAGGGGAAATGAAGTCAACTAGCTCTATTAAAACACTGAAGCTATTCTGAATCAATAAAAATCAGCAAGTTCACATAGCAATTCTGATTAACTGTTTCCATTGTGCAGGACAAAGTACAGAGCATTCAGCTTATAAAATTCTGGCCTCCTTTTGTATAGGTGTTCACAGTGACAGCATGGTGAAATGAAAGGGGAGCATTGATTTCGATTCTGCCCACATAGAAAAGTAGAAGCCTGGGGTATTAATGTTCTGGGGTCCCACATGCATTAGAATAAGCCCCACTGTTCTTTCCCTCCCAAGTGCTCCAAGCAAGTCTTTTATTCAGGCTGTGTCACCACTTCAGTTAAAACCTCCTCCTTTTGAGGGACGCCTGGGTGGCGCAGTCGGTTAAGCGTCCGACTTCAGCCAGGTCACGATCTCACGGTCCGTGAGTTCGAGCCCCGCGTCGGGCTCTGGGCTGATGGCTCAGAGCCTGGAGCCTGTTTCCGATTCTGTGTCTCCCTCTCTCTCTGCCCCTCCCCCGTTCATGCTCTGTCTCTCTCTGTCCCAAAAATAAATAAACGTTGAAAAAAAAAAATTAACAAAAACCTCCTCCTTTTGAAATGTGTTGGCCCTTTTTCCCCCCCAATACTCACCCCCACCACACACCCCCCCCCCCCCCCCCCCCCGGCCAGCCATAAAACAGGAGTATTCTAGTGGCTAAGGATGCTCAACGACTAATACTGCTACCCACGTGAATCCAGTCAGGATTCTGACATGGTTTCCATAGTTTCTTTACACTGTCCAAAGTGTGGTACTACACTGTGGGTTGCCACTCCAAAACAGAACAAGCAGAGCAGATGTTTTGTAAAAGTAGGCGATGTATTTGAGGAAGCCGGAGTGGAGAAGCTAAGTGTGACTGTGCAAGCCACAAAAGCTTTTCAGCAACACTCAACAGGTATTTCCAGCTCCTGTTCTTTGTCCCGATGTTAGCTGCTCGGAACAGTGGGAAGCAGGAGACTCCCCCTGGGCTCCTGGAGCTTAGAATTTAGCAGGGTGACAACTGGCACTGGGTGTCTCTGGTGGGTGGAGCCCGAGGTAGCCAGGTCCTGTGCCTTAGGACGGACTGGTTGCTGGGTAAGAGCACTAGAAACACTGGTAGCGGGAGGCTTCTTGAAGGAAGTGACCTTTAAGGGTAAACCCAAAGGATGATTAAGAGCTAGGCCAACGACTGATGCCGCTGTTTCAAGAGTCTGCGAGAGAGAAGTATCCTGGGTTATGGTAATAGGAATGAAATGGAGTCAGAGAAGTAGTGTTTTGGGGGCTAGCGCATATTTACTAGCATATTCAGGTGACTGATTGGATGTTAGGGGTAGGGGTAATTAAGGGACAGGAAGGAGTCCAGGTTCCCCGCTGGGTGGACATTGGAACCTTTCACTGAGATGAGGGCAGTGAGGAGTTTAGTTGTAGACAGATGGAATTTGCCAGCACCAGAGGTATGCACGTGCAGATACCCAGTGGGCAATTGTTATGTGGCTCTGGAAGTTGAGCAGGAAACCCGGGCTGTAGGTGGGGGTGTGGGGCACCAGCATGGAGATAACTGAACCTGTGAGTGTGGCTACGAGGGCCAGGAAGAGCATGTAGAGTGAGCAGAGACGCAGTCTGGGCTGGAGGCTAGGAGCATCCTCTCTTAAGCGGTGGGCAGAGAAAGAAGAGGAATCTAAAGGGGACCCATGGAAAATGCCGCCTTGGCTTGGACAGCAGTCAGCACCGCCCTCCCCTACAGCTTCCTCACATACCTTATCCTATGAGTAAGTGGGACATATTCCTATTTTACAGTTGGAGATACTGCGGTTACGTGACTTAGCCAGTTTCACCCAGAGGCTACCACCTGAAATCCACAAAATTAGGTGCATGTACACTTGTCTGTGTTTTTCCCGGGAGCAAGTATATGGCTTTCATGAGACCTCTGGAAAGGTTCAGAACCACTGTTACTAGTACTATCAACAGTAGGGGCACCTGGCTGGCTCAGTTGGTGGAGCATACAACTCTTGATCTCAGGGTTATGGGTTTGAGCCCCATGTTGGGCAAAGAGTTTACTTAAGAAAATAATACCAGGGGCGCCTGGGTGGCTCAGTCGGTTAAGCGTCCGACTTCGGCTCAGGTCACGATCTCGCGGTCCTTGAGTTCAAGCCCTGCGTCGGGCTCTGGGCTGATGGCTCGGAGCCTGGAGCCTGCTTGGGATTCTGTGTCTCCCTCTCTCTCTGCCCCTCCCCCATTCATGCTCTGTCTCTCTCTGTCTCAAAAATAAATAAATGTTAAAAAAAAATTAAAAAAAAAATACCAACAATAGCTGATCCTTCCCTGGTGCCTACTGTGTGCCAGGCCCTAAGGACTTTACCATTCACCAGACTGTAACTGGGGCAGGACGGGGCAAAGAGCAGTATCGCACATCTCTCCCCTTTCTAATAGTCTCAACTCCTCTGTGTCCCCCCAACCCCCAGGCGGGAGAAAAGACCGCCAATCTGGTCCTCTTTTCTCCCGTGGTGTTTACAGGGGCCGCTTACTGTTACTACTTCCTTTTTTAGAAGGAGAGGAGAACTTCCCCCTACTTTGTCCTAATCTCACTTCAGTCTCCACCTCGACTCCCAGTTTTCCCAAAGGTGACTCCCTTGTTTTGCCATGCTGGGAAGAGATGCTTGGATAGTGGGCAAGAAGCCCCCTCATGCCAAGCTGACTGGTTGTAGGGGCACCAGGGAAGAGCTGTGGCCAGGTCATCAGGACTCCTGCAGCCATGATCCTGGCTTTAGCCTGAGTGATGATGGGTGGGCCCACCAGGTTGCTAAGATGTCCTCAGGGTCTATATGGAAAGGCAGGCACCCTGCAGGGGCCTAGGTGGGCACTGAGGTATGGGGGCCAAGGCATGCATCTTCCCCTCCTAACAGGATAGTACCTGCACTTGGCATTCAGGTTTGTTAACGTGCTTTATGTCTTGCTGTGACTGGTGTGTAAGAACAGGTGTAGAGGATGGCACCCATTTCTTTTACACATTTCACTCCTGGGCTGGACCCTGTGAGGCCAGGGTGAAAACACTGGTGGTACCTTCCCTGGTGTTGCTGTCACACCAGGGAAATTTATGACATTGCGAATTTGCAGGGAAAACAAAAAAAACCCTGGGATACACAGGACCCCCCCCCCCCCACTTCACCCAGAGTTCTCTGAACTTTTTATTCTTATTTATTTCTGTCTTCTAGCAACCTCTCTGGACTGTTCACTTGCTGGATGTGGAAATCCAGCTTCATAGTTTTACACTGGATTGAGGCTTTCGGAGCACACTTCCATCCATAGCTCAGCAATCTATTATCAGAGTTACAGGTCTTGGTTCCTGCTGCTTATCAATCTGTTCCTCCACTTGCTGTTTTTATCGGCCTACTTCGGGCCTCACCAAGAAGAATGTCTTGTTGTACCTGTCCTTTGGGAATCTTTCCTACAACAAATGCTAGATTGTTCTCACTCTCTGGCTTCCTGGTTTGCTATCAGTTAGAGTTGCTGATACTAACAATGTATGTTCAGCTCAGTGCTGACAAAAAAACCAAACCAAAGCAAAAAACAAAATCCCACAGGAACTGCTAGCTGTCCTAGAAGTTTTCAGTCTTAGTGGAACAGACAAAACAATTTTGACAGGAATGCCGCCTTGGAAGATAATGGAATCACCAAACAGTCTGAGTTGCTGGCTGCCTTCTCTTGCCAGGCTACTTTCCCTTTGCTGCTGCTTCTCTTCTAAGAAGCTTCTGGTCACATTCCTCCCTAGAAGGTGGAGGAGGGGAGAGCCAAGACTGTTGAGCACCATTATGCATCAGGTTCTGCATTTGATTTTCAAAATCAACCTGAGGGAAGTTACGCCAGAAATCAAGGAACAGTCAGCTTAGTTTGTGCCTTGCCCCAGTACGTTAGCAAGAAAGTGGCCCTGAAACACATAGGTATCTTGTTGTTAACCCCTGCACCGCGGCCTCCCCTGTTATAAACTCTGTTGTTGTTATTGGAAGCTTTTCATGTCAGTCTCCTTCAGGTTCTGGGTTCCTCCAGGGCGAGGACTGTGTCTTCATGCACACATGAGACGTTCAACTTGTCATTTTATTTCTCTCTCTTCTCTTCCCCTACTCACCACTAAGCACAGGCTTGATTGACTATGCTGTCTAGTGACGTGCTTTGCATTCTCCCTAATTCAAGGACATATTAGTGTTTATGCCACTTGGTTTATTTTTTTTACTTATGTTTTTAAATATAGTTTATTGTCAAATTGGCTTACGTACAACACCCAGTGCTCATCCCAACAAGTGCCCTCCTCAATGCCCATCACCCACTTTCCCCTCTCCCCCACCCTCATCCACCCTCAGTTTGTTCTCTGTATTTAAGAGTCTCCTATGGTTTGCCTCCCTCCCTCTCTGTTGTAACTATTTTTTTCCCCTTCCCTTCCCCCATGGTCTTCTGTTAAGTTTCTCATGATCCACATAGGAGTGAAAACATATGATATCTATCTTTCTCTGACTGACTTATTTCACTTAGCATAATACCCTCCAGTTCCATCCACAAATTGCTGCAAATGTATGCGCCTCGATTTGATTGAGGACATAATAACACATGATACGAATTGTACAAAGCAATAAGTACATTAAGTGCTCATTTGGGTGGTAGCGGAAAGGGTATTAATGAGGGCAGTAGTAGATATGGTAGAAACAGACTTCATAAAAGATGTGGGATCTTGAGCCACGGAGGATAAATAGGATTTGGACCATAAGAGGTTATTAAGCTCCTATCCCATGGTAGGCCTGGTTCTCCATATGGGGAGTGAGGAATCAAGGTAAAGAAGTAACAGATAGAGTGGAGAAGAGCCTTGGCACAGAATTGGGGACTTTCTGGGAGAAGAAACCAAAGCTCAGAGCTGTCACATAAAGAATACTGCATCCTATGGAGAGGTTTAGGCCAGGGGAAGAACTGAACTCTTCTTCCCCCAAAGAATGTTTTTTAGGAGAAGTAAATGAGGGACGGGTGCCGATTGCCAACCATCAATTAGTATTTTTTAGATTCACCCTCAGCAATGCTCCAGTGTCCTCAGGAATAAAATCAGTTTTTAAAAGTGCGAGAAGGACACAGCTTTTCCTGGAGATCTTCCAGCTTTGAGTTAATCAATCGCACTTCTGAAGCTGTGAAATCTTCAGGTATCATACAGGTCCACAGGGGCCTGGAAAGAAAATACTTAGACTCAAAAGGATAACACTCATTTAAATATGTACATAATCAGCAGGCAGGGCTCAGTCTGTGCTCTGAATGAAGAATTGCAAACTTTAGGTCGTAAGTCAAGCTAGGACCCGTGGCAACCATTTAAATTATTTTAATTATTTTCAGGAGAAAATCGGAACCCAGAGAGGTCCAGCCCCTCACCTTGGATCCTATAGTAAGTGGGCTCAAATTGAAGTCTTGGGTCCAAGAACAATGTTTCAAATACATTAAGGTTTAAAGTGGGTGAAATGTCAGCATATCCAAAAAAAAATATCGCTGGTAGGAAACACAGAGCATGGGCATTTGTGCTTGCTTCTAAGAGGGGAAAACGAATGGCCAGGGAACAGGGGTAGGGGAAAGATTTACTATTCACTGAATACCTTTTTGTACCTTTTGAATTTTGTGCTGTGTATATGTTACCTAATCAAAAAAAAAATAATTTATTTTTAAGAGTTCAGCGGAGTCCTAAGTATTGCATTGTGTCCCCCATTGTGTCATGTTTGTGTAAAAAATATATATATATATATATATATTTTTTTTGACGAAGGTTATGTAAATGATTCTGCAGAAGCAAGGTTAAGCACTTTAGAAGTGGTGATGGCAGTTGGTTTCTACTTTGTGGCTAGAACAAGAGGCTCCTGAGCCTTAAGCCAATGCTATTCCAGAGTCCCAACTTCCTGCCAATTTTGATTGTGGCACAATCTGGCAGGATAAAACCCAGAGAAACACAAATCAATTAGCAGTCAGTGATTTCATTCACTTCAGAGCAAGATATGGTCATTAACAAACCGTGATGTCTCTGTTAGTCAAAACTGTCCTTTCCACGACAAGGGAAGATGCAAAGTCGGGAATCCAATGTAACTCACTAGTGAACCCCTTCAATGGCAGAGCCCCGTGCTAGAAGAATCAGGCTGCTCCTTGATCCCAGCGAACTGTTGCCCAGCAGAAGTGTGAAAATGATGTGTCAAAAGGGCAGTGGAACAATGGAAGAGCTAACCATCAGCTGGAGTTTTTCCAAACATAGTATTACGTGAAAGGATAGTCTGTGATGTGTTCCATGGAGATTTAATACATGAATCAAAATGTGAACAAGTGAGAGGAAACTGGCCCAAATTTCCCAAGCCAGTTTTTCTATTGATGCTTCAATTTTAAACTCCAGTTGATATGGAAAATTAGAATGTGGTATGTTAGACTTAAAAAAAATAATTACAATCCTGCTACTTCCTGTGCAGTAGGGAAAAGACTTATTTCTTCACTGGGCATTGAGACCCTAAAGTATTTTGAAGGATACAGAGGTGAGGTTTACTTTCCCCTTAGGTATCTACATATACCCACCTATTAATATTGTTTACAAAAGTATTATTTTAGTGGCTGTTAAACTGCTAAAGTCTAGAGTTACCCTTACTTGCTATTTAGTTTACAGTACATCTTCTAAATGATGTCTTTGAAACAATCTGATAATACTACCATTCATTAACTGCTCACTATATGCGAAGCACTGTGGTAAGTACCTGGTGAATTTTTCCACTCACTTCTCACAACCCCCATGAGGTACTTACAGAGGAAGCTCACAGAAGTTAAATAATTTGTGCTGGTTCACATATGGTAGAGGCAGGGATTCAAATCCAGCATGTTATTCAACAAGTATTTAATGACTGTCTATGTCATGAAAGGTAGAGGATAAACAACCGGGCTAGTCCCTGCCCTCTTGAAGTTTATGATCTTTAGAAGTCTTTGAATTACAAAGTCCATGGTTTTGACATTGACATTATACTACTTTCCTAGGTCTGTGCAAAGAGGAGCCACATTTTCTAAGGCAATTATTCCTAAGAGAAATATGGCAGCCTGAGGGAATCTGGCCAAGCATTTCTGTTCTCCTATCCTCCTTTCTCCATGGCTACTAAAGTCATATTTCTGTTCTGTGCTCAGAAGATAACTTCTGTGCCCTTAAGAAGTATAAAGAGGAGTCTGGAAGCACAGGCTATGGTAACAGATCTGGGTTCCGGACCCAGCTGGTTCATTTACTAGCTGCCTGACCTTGAGCAAGTAATCCCACTGAGCCCTAATTTCCCCCTCTGCAAAAATGTGTGTATTACCATTGCGCGTCCCTGTAGGGTGAACTAAATGAGATGATGAGCCCACCACACAGTACACGTTCAGGAGCAGAGGGTGGCTATTGTTATCAACAGGATTAGGGAGCACAAGAAAACCTCAGGCACATGTGTTATGAAGGTTTGTTTGTGTAGGCGCTTCTAGTTAGCACCCTGTTTGTACAGTCGTGTACAGGTATTCTCTCTCAAATGTGCACGCAATATAGTTGATCCCAGTGTCTGGGGCTTACGTACGCAATAAATATTAATTGAATGAACGAAAGACTAAAGGCAAGGTCAGTCTCAGCAAATTAAGAGGTTCAGATGTGGAGGACATACCTAAAACAGTCGATACAATTCCTCTCCTAAGCTTATGCCACTATGGTCCCGGAGCCCCCTTCAAGTTTCACTGAACTTCGAATGTAAATGCAAATTGGCATAAACATAAATATAAACGGGTATACGTATATTCAGGCCTCACCGTGTAGCTGTGAGATCAGATAAAACGCTGGATGGGAAAGTCATTGTAAATGAACCTCCTCTACAAACGTGAGTGTGGCTGGGTAGCAAAGTCGGCCCACGCCCACGCAGCAGTGGCAGGCGCCAAGCCCCCGCTCCGCCCCCTCTTCCTGGTTTTTCCCGGCAATCCGCCCCTCCGGCGTCATGTGACAGGGGTGCCCTGCCGGGCCGAGTTCCTGATTGGCTCGGCTGCAGAGCGTCTCGCGATTGGCCCGAGGCCGGCGGGCCCCCGCCTCCCTCCTCCTCCTCGCCGCGGCCCACGTGAGGGGGGCGAGTCACGCGATTTCCGGGAACCCGTCAGGAAGGACATAAACAAAACAAACCGAGGCAGCATGGAGAGGGGCCGCGGCCCCTGCAGCGGAACCGGACCGAGCCCCTGAGCCGCCCCCACACGCACAGGTGAGCTCCGTTGCCCTCCGCCCAGATCCCGCAGGGGTCTGGGCTGGAGGACTAGCCAGGCGAGGGGCGGAGGAGGGCCGCTGGCCTACGAGGCAGCAGCGCCGGGGCTCTGAGCCGGGCCGGCGCGGGGCGGGGGCCGGGACCAGGGCCGAGTCTGGGGGCGCGCGGGCTTCAGGCTGCCGCCTGCCGGTCACGGGGTCCCCGGTTCCCCTCCCCCACCCCCGGCCCGGGACGGTTATATAAAAGCGCGGGGCGGCGGTAGAGGGGACCCACGGGTGGGCGGCAGGGTAGACCGGGGGTGGGCAGCTCCAGGCGTCTGTCCTGCCAGGCCGCCCGGCCCTTCACTGTTGCCTCCAAGCCCGGGGCCGTGGCTGCCGGCAACCGGCCTGTCAGAGAAGCGAGCGGGTGGGAGGGGCCGGAGAAGGGAGGGGAGGCGAGGCTGGCGGGGGAGGAGAGAGAGGGGCGTGTGAGGAAGGGCCGGGTCCACTAAGGTTGGAACCGTGCAGGCAAGAGACTAGGAAGCGCGAGCTGGGGGTGGGGGGGGCTCCAAGCAGGGGTGTCTCTGGGGTAGCCGCTCCCCCTTCCCGTCTCCGCCCCAGAGACGGGCGAGAGGGGCCTCCCTCCCGGGATTTGTTTATATGTCTTCTCAAAGCAGCTTGAAGCGGCTCGTAGGCGGAGCCCTCAGCGCGGAGTGGCAGGCCGTTCGGCCCAATGGGGCAGGCGGACGGAGACTGCCGCGCCAATGAGCTTGGGGGAGGCGGTGCCGCGGACCCCCCCCCCTCCCCCAGTTGGTTTGGCTGTGCCGGGGGGTGGGCCGGGTGGGGCGGCCATGTTAGATGGGAGGGGACCGGTGGTGGTGGGTCACTGAGAGGGGAGGAGACAGGGCAAAGGGCGAGGGAGCCGGGCCGGGGGCGTTTCGGGTGTCCGAAGGCGAGTCCGATCGGACCAGGAAGTAGCTCAGGGGAGCCAGACCCCGACCCACCGCTCTCCCCTCCCGAGCAGAGGAGGCAGGGAAGTACCGAGGGCAGTCTAGCCGCCCATGGGGGTGGTTCCTGGGACTAGATGGAGCTCAATCTCTGGATTCTCCCTCTTTCTCTGCCCTACCCTTCCTGACAAACACGGCCGCCAAACCCTGTAATTGCTCTCTTCTAATCCAAGAAAGCAAACCTTTTTGCTGTTTTCTGAGCGGGCTTGAGCCTTACGACTACCTTAAGAAGGTACTTGGATAACTAGCGGTCTGAATTTCGGCACAAGGCCTCAGATAGAGGCAGGCAGTGAGGAGGAAGTTCTGCTTCTCTGGATTTTGCACAGAAGCCGGGACTAGAAAAAGCCGAGAAAGTTAAGAGCTGGGTGGGGTTTCCATGTTTTCATCAGGGTACCTTCTGAAGGTCGCCCCCGCACTTGCTTGTCCAGTCTTAGGAGTAATTTGCCCCTCCTGCTAACATAAATCTGTAGCTCACGTGAATCAATTTCATGAGAAAACAGCCTTCAGAAAATTATTTACATTTGAAGGCTCTTTAGGAGTTTGTCTTCTGAATATCCTGCAGGTGAGGAATAGGATCAAGATCTGACTTACTTCCTTTTTAAAAAGCAGAAGAGAAGACTTTTGTGTAAATCTGGTCATCTGTGGTAAACTGGTCGTCACTTGATTGTACTGTTAAATATTTCCCCCCGTTTTCTTTTTATCCAAAATAGCTAGGGAAGCACCAAAGATGAAGGGGGGAGATGGTATGAGTAGTTAGAAAATCAGTTATTTTACTTTGTTTCCTGGTTATTTTGGCATCCCGTCGCCTTATGAAATGCTTGATTTAGATTTATGTTCACGTCACCTTACAACCTGTAACTGCACTGGTATTGTCGAGGGTACCAGGCTGCGTGTTGATGCATCTTTGGGTAAACACTTAGGGTATCAAGCAGAGGCTATTCAAGAGTTGTCTGTATTTACGAATAGGCCTTATCTCCTATTGTAACTGGAGAATAATAATAATCGGTAAATAAATGATTTGTCAATTTCTGTATTAATTGGACATGATAGACTCAGTACTGTTAAGAATGATATGTAAAAATGTAATCCCTGATTTTTTAACAGACGTCAGTTCTTAAATACAACTTTTATAGCAAGAAAGTATTAGCTTTTTTTTTTTTTTCTTATTTGAAGAATGGCATAAAGAGGGGTGCCTGGCTAGATCAGTGGGTAGATCATGCCGCTTTTGATCTCGGGGTCAGGTTCAAGCACTACATTGGGCCTAGTGCTTACTTAGATAAAATAAATGAAGAATGGCAAATAGATCCAGCAGGACTTAACTTGACTGTAATTCTTCCCTATGACTTACATACCAACTTTGGGATTTTTAGACTAGTAAGCATAGAAGAGGCTGAATACATCCAGAAGAAGAGATTTTGGATGTTCCACTTACCATCCCATTCTCTGTCGTGACAGGTGAAAGCAAACTTAGAAAGATTATGGCCTACTTTGTTTACTGGTTCACTGTGTGTGGGCTCTTGGATGCCAGCTTAAGGAGTAAAAGAATAACTTGCATGGTTCCCTGGTGGTGGTGAACTATACAAGTGACAGTGAAAGTCAGTAAGTTTGTATGTTTATTCTATTAATGTAACACAGTTTTTAAAAGATTAAGAGTTGAATCCACCATTTGCTTTGAAAGTTTAGTTTTTAGCCAAGATTGACAATTATATGACTTGGAATGAATCAGCAGAGGTTTGCTTCCCTGTGGGTTTTGACTTGGATGTTTTGGGGAAGAATTCTCTTTCATTGTATTCAGTAGTTCATCATCCAGGCTAGGTAAACTCTTAGGCGACATAATTTGTCAGGTCATTAGTCTGATGATTTTAAGATAGGGGTTGACAGACTTTTTCTGTTCAGGGTCAATTAGTAAATACGTAGGCTTTGTGGGCCATGTAGTCTCTGGCCCAACTACTCAGCTCTGCAAATTGCATGAACAGCCATAGACAATTTGTTTGGGGCTGTATTGTAATAAGATTTATTTACACGAGCCAGTTGTGGTTGAAGGTTGTAGTTTGTCAACCTCTGTTCTAAGATATCAGTCACTGGGTTTTAATTACTTAGATGTCTAGATATTGCAGCCTATATGAACATGCATCAAAAGTAGTAATTGGAACACTTGTAGAATGTACGTATCTCTTGAAGAACTTTTAGAATAAGAGCACATGGGAGCATTTTGTATTCTATATTTTTATATCATTTGTGGATAGATGTTTTCCTGAAAAGACATTTTAAAGCAAATGTTGGAATATTAAGTCCTATTTATTTTAGAGATGCATTCTGACTGAAAAGATTTTGCTTTTTAAGGTATGATACCTAAGAACCTTAATACAGTCGAGAGTATGGTCCTATTGATACCTAAAAGTGCATTTAGGTTATCATGCCTAATAAAACTGTGTATAGCTGTTTGAAGAGATGTCAGTGAATTCGTCCACACACTTAGCTCTTATATACATCATGCAGTTAATTTGGAAGCCACACTGATAGTGCCATTGCCTGAGATGTTTGTGAAATTACCTAAATAGGGTTGGGTACTTTTTCACACAAGACCCCAAAATGTACAGATTGCTACCCCTTCCCTTCCTTGGAAAACGTCAAGTGGTGCTAAGTGCCCACTGAAGCCGAGATGCCAAAACCTAAAAATACTACACAGGCATATACTTAATTTTCTCATGGGTGGCTTTTTGCTTAGTTTCTGTGTAGTATTTCTCCAGTTTTGTTGACTTGAACTGGATTTCAATTGCTAGCATGACAGTTGAGAAAGGAGAATATATTGATCTCTTAAAACTGATAAGCATCATGTGGCCTATAATCTTTTTTCTAGTTAACCTGCTGTTTGCCTGGGTGACTGTGGGTAATCCAGTTTATTAATTTGTGATGGGAGAGATTAATATTTTCTGTCTCACAGTGGGATTGGGAAAGTGTCAGTTACTGTATTCCCAAGCTTTTCTACTTTGAATATGCTAATACTTCCAGCTGCTTGGAACCACCTCTCAAATCTCTCTTCCGGTTTTTTTTCTCATAGTTTAATTGCCTTTCAATTTATCTTTATTAGTACTTGTTCTACTCTACAGTATTTATCTACTCATTTATCTCATCTACCTGGTGAGCAACTTGAGATCAGAGTCTGCCTCTTTATTTCTATATCCCCAGTGCCTCACCCTGTGCCCAACATCTTTTAGTGCTTGTGAACTGTTTAATTAAATGAGTAAATCGGTGCCTGGGTGGCTCAGTCGGTTAAGCATCCAACTTCAGCTCAGGTCATGATCTCACAGTTCGTGGGTTTGAGCCCCACATCAGGCTCTGTGCTGACAGCTCAGAGCCTGGAGCCTGCTTTGGATTCTGTGTTTCCCTCTCTCTCTGCCCCTCCCCGGCTCATACTCTCTCTCTTTCTCTCTCTCTCTCTCTTTCTCTCTCTCTCTCCCTCTCTCTCCCTCTCTCTCTCAAAAATAAATAAACATTAAAAAAATTTAAATAAATGAGTGAATTGCTAAAGATTGCTTATCTGGAAGGCAGTAAGTCAGTTTGCTATTGGTAGAGATGTTGGGCTTAGTTGGAAGGGAGGAATTAATCACCATCTATTTCACTTAAAAATTGACCTTTTAAGAAAGTTTATGTAAAAGCTATTTTGATGATGTCTTAAAATCTCTTGGATTCTTAAAAAATTTTTTCAGATACATTCTATTAGTTAAATTTGTTGAATATTCCTTCTAGACACATGCATACAGATATGCACGCGCACACACATAAAACCCCTGTGCCTTGTCCTTTGGATTTGTCATTAGCTCTTGGCACACTTGGTCTCTGAGTGTTTGGCAAATGTGAGTGGAACCTCTTATTTCTTAGAGGTTTGTGATAATTGTTCATCTGTATAGCAGTGTTCCTTGTCTTGGGGAAGCACTGTAAAATCGTTCTTGCTACTAAGTCTGGTTCATCCCAGTGGGGACAGTTAGACTCAGAGTTTGTTGCAGGGGACTGCAGTGCTACTTGGTGACTGCAGTACCATCCCGTTCCTCTGCCAGCCAAGCCTTACATGCTTTTTCACCAGTTCATGACCTTTCTTCCAAAACGGAACTTTACTCCCTAAACGACTTTCTAAACTGCTCATCTCCCCACTGATTCCCAGCAATTCTGATCATCCTCCTGTTCTGTCCATTTTTTTCCCTCTGTTATTCTGTCCTCTTAACACCAAACCCACTTTTACATATTTTGTTACAAAGTCATGTTTTACTTATTTATCCTTGGGTGTTGACTTTGACAGTTTCCCTGTGAAAGCATTATGAGCGTGCTGATTTTGTTCCCTCCAGTTTTCTTCAGATTCTTTTTGTACACTTATTTTCTTTAGTATATGATGTTCTGCCTTTGAGGGTTTAAGGTGCTTTTTTTTTTGTTTTTTATTTCAGAGAGGAAATTCCTTCTTTGACTACTACACGCTATTCCTGATGCAGTTTGCCTTCTCTTTATGTTTTTGTCATTCACTGGAAATTTAAAGCATTACAAAAATAAAACTTTAAGGGGCATCTGGATGGCTCAGTCTAAGTGTTCAACTCTTGATCTTGGCTTAGGTCATGATCTCATGGTTCGTGTGATCAAGCCCTGTGTCAGGCTCTGTGCTGACAGCGTGGAGCCTGCTTGGAATTCTCTCTCTCTGCCCCTCCCCTGCTTGAATGCTCTCTCTCTCTCTCTCTCTCTCTCTCTCAAAATAAATAAACTTAAAAAAATATGTTAAAAAAAAAAGTTGACCATGGGCCAGTTAAAAGAAAATAAAACTGCAAAAGGGTCCTTTATGGTATGGGGAGGAAGTAGGGGTAGGCCATGTGGGCTCTTGTTCAAAAGATTCACTGTAGAATTCCTTTAAACAGCAAGGCTTCTAGCTTCCTACTTGTGATGTATAAGATGTATAAAATTTCCTACTTGTAAAAAGACTTCACAGTTTTTTTAAATGCTTTTTAGTAAGGGTTTTCATCCTTCCTATTGAATGCTCTACTGGAGTTGCTCATAGACTAATAGAGGAGACAGACATTGCAGTTCAACAGGATAGCATTTAGAACAACATGTTCTGAAGATATGGAAGAGGCACTACTAACTCTGCCTGTGAAAGTTGGAGAAACTTCACGGAAAAGGTCCATTTGAACTGGGTTTGGTTTTTTTTTTAATACTTATTTTTGAGAGAGAGAGTGCGCGCGCGAGCAGGGGAGGGGCAGAGAGAGAGGGAAACAGAATCCCAAGCAGGCTCCAGGCTTTGAGCTGTCAGCTCACACAGGGCTTGTACCCACAGACCACCGTGAGATCATGACCTGAGCCGAAGTCAGACACTTAACCCACTGAGCCACCCAGGTGCCCCCGAACTGAGTTTTGAAGACCAGCAAAGGAAGCATTCTAGTCCAGTCAAGGAGGTATAAAAGGGGTATGCGGGGCACCTGGCTCAGCTGGTAGAGAATGTGACTCTTGATCTTGGGTTCAAGAGTTCAAGCCCCACGTTGGGTGTAGAGCCTACTTAAAAAAATGAAAGATGATGTATGCAATTTGTGGGATAGGCTTGGGTATGAGAAGGCTTCGCCTAAGGCAGGGTCATGGAGAGGGGATAGATGGAAGGGGAGGAGACAACTTGGTGAGATTTAGGAGGAAAGTGCTTTTTTGTTTTCCCCTTGTTCTCTACTTCTCCTGGGCCTGCTCTATACTGCCAGGTCTCTGGTCTCTTTTCTCTGTAGCTCTGACTTTGATTAGATGCTCTCTTTCCCCATAGTTGTTAGTTTTTCTTTTAGTCCTTCATCAAGATCTAACATATCTCCTTTCTCTCTTACAGTTTGTCAGTACCACCATACCTTTTATTCTGACCAAATGTGTCTCTTGCCTTTATTTTACCTCCTTGCTTGCATCCCTTTCTTTATTCCCTTTGAGTTTCTTTTCACCTTTTTTTGACTCTTGCTTTTCCTTTTCATTTTGCTTTATTTAAAAACAAAAAACACTTTCACGCATTTTCTTTCTGCTTATTTTGCATTTGAGCAGTAATATATGTCTGAGTTGATTTCCTGTTGGGAAGTCTTGTGAAATCAACTTGTCTTTGATACCTATCCAAGTACTGATTATCCATCTCTATGAATTTCCTTTTATGAAGCATTTTCTTTGTATTCAGAGATGCCATTTCTCATAGGTTACAATGCAGAATATAATCACTTATAGGTTTTGTTTTCTATCTCTTATGCACCTTAAAATTATTCTACGATGAGATCCAATTCATATATCACCTTTTCCTGACGTTTTCCCGAAATTACCCAAGTAGAGATGATAGTACTCTTCTCTGTAGTTTCATAGTATTTTCTAAACACCTCTTTTTAAGTCAGCTTTATTGAGGTATAATTTGCATAAAATAAAGTTCACCTAATTTTTAGTTTTGACAAATGTATGCAGTCATCTAATTACCTGTGCAGTCATGATAACAGAACATTCTCAAAAAGTTCCCTCATGACCCTGCTTCACCTCTGGCCCCCAATCACTGATTTACTTCCTATTACTATAGTTTTCTCTTCCTGGAATTTCATTTCATTTATTTATTTGTTAATGTTTATTTTGAGAGAGAGTGTGTGCGCGCAGAGTGGGGAGGGGCAGAGAGAGAGGGAGACACAGAATCTGAAGCAGGCTCCAGGCTCCAAGCTGTCAGCCCAGAGCCTGACATGGGGCTCAAACCCACAGTCCACAAGAGTGTGACCTGAGCTGAAGTGGGACCTTTAACTGACTGAGCTACCCAGAGGCCCCTCCTGGAATTTCATTTAAATGCAGTCATAGGGGCGCCTGGGTGGCGCAGTTGGTTAAGAGCAGTCGGTTAAGCCTCCGACTTCAGCCAGGTCATGATCTTGCGGTCCGTGAGTTCGAGCCCCGCGTCAGGCTCTGGGCTGATGGCTCAGAGCCTGGAGCCTGTTTCCGATTCTGTGTCTCCCTCTCTCTCTGCCCCTCCCCCGTTCATGCTCTGTCTCTCTCTGTCCCAAAAATAAATAAACGTTGAAAAAAAAAAATTTTTAAATGCAGTCATAGAATGTGTTGTCTTTTGAGTCTGTCTGCTTTTCCTTAACATAATGCTTTTGAGATTTCATGTCATTTCAAGTATCAGTTGGGTACTTGTTACTGTATAGATGTACCACAATCTGTCCATCCATTTTGGGTTTGCTTCCAGATTTTAGGCCATTGTGAATAAAACTGTTATAACCATTCATGCGCAGATCTTTTAAATACTTCTTTTATCATTAACTGTCTTTGATTTGGAGGTCCAGTTGCAGAATGCTTACGAGTAAAAGTCCTGGAGTTAACTGTATTCACAAACAGACTTTTTGCTTGTGCTGTGGTTTTTGGCAATGTGTTAGCTTAGATACCTCATCTGTAAAATGCAATTGGTAGAGATTGGAGCAAGCTGGAGAGCACAGGCCAGTTTAAAGGGATAACTCATTTCAGTTTGAGTGATTCAGTTCAAGTGATCTTGCTGGAAATATGTACCCAATGACTACCCCCCCCCCCAAGAGAGTGGCATTTGTTAACAGGATTCAGAAATTTTATATGAAATTTCCAATTTAAATGCTGGTAGTTAAAATTAAATTTTTTTAATTAATTTTTTTCATTTTAATTTTTTCATTTTAATGTTTTTCATTGTGTGAGCCGAACAAAACCCGTATGTAGGCATTGATTTGTGGCTCCAGTTGGAGACCTTTGTTTTAAATCTTCAGTTAACTTTGTGTTTGTTTTAAATAGTGTATATTCCTGGTAGAGTGAACTTGGTAGGATCTTGCTCCCTAGTAGCTTAGCATAATAACTTGTGGTTGTCCAACCTCCCCAGTGAAAAACGAATGAATTACTATAAATGAATTTCATTCTTTTCTCTGGTAGGATTATCAGAATTCTGAGTGTCTGATGGGAGGGTGGGATCAGATTCTTTTTACTTTTGGTACTTCTTTGATAGTGGCTCATTCTATTCAAAGTTCTGTTTTCCTGGCAATTGAGATAGTCCATCTCCTTTGGTTTATTCTGAACCCTATTGAGACAAGTATAATATAGACTGTGTGTATTTATTAGGAACTGTGTAAGGTACTACGGATATAAAGATAAGTTTTAGGGGCGCCTGGGTGGCGCAGTCGGTTAAGCGTCTGACTTCAGCCAGGTCACGATCTCACGGTCCGTGGGTTCGAGCCCCGCGTCGGGCTCTGGGCTGATGGCTCAGAGCCTGGAGCCTGTTTCCGATTCTGTGTCTCCCTCTCTCTCTGCCCCTCCCCCGTTCATGCTCTGTCTCTCTCTGTCCTAAAAATAAATAAACGTTGAAAAAAAAAAAAAGATAAGTTTTAAATGTTAAGTCCATTCTCTTGAGTTACCCATAATCTATGGTGAAGCTAATATAACTATAAAAAAGATAAACTGTATGTAATTGGACAATTAGAGCTATAATCTCTCTGAAGAAAGCCTTTCCCTCTTGTAATTTTCTTGCCAGTTTTTTTTTTTTTTAAGATTTTTTTAAGTGATCTCTACACCCACTGTGGAGCTTGAATTTACAATCCTGAGATCAAGAGTCACATGCTCCACTGATTGAGCCACCCAGTCACCCCTACTTGCCAGTTCTTTATTGTTGTGTTGTGTTGTGTTTTTCTTTTCTTTTCTTTCTTTATTTTAACTGTTTATTTTTGATAGAGCACGTGTGCACACGGGGGTGGGAGGAGGAGGGGCAGAAAGAAAGGGGGACAAAAGATCCGAAGCAGGCTGTGCTGACAGCAGGGAGCCCAATTTGGGGCTCGAATTTGCTAACGGTGAGATATGACCTGAGCCGCAGTCGGCAGCTCCACTGACTGAGTCACCCAGCTGCCCTTATTTTATTTTTAAGTAATCTCTACACCCACTGTAGGGCTCAAACTTACAACCCAGAGATCAAGAGTCACACTCTATCGACTGAGCCAGCCAGGTGCCCTGCCAGCTCTTTATTGTGTACAGAGATGACTAGCTGGCAGCTTTATGAATTACTTTGTAAATCCGAAGATTCTTTTGCTGATTAAACCAGCATAATTGACACTGACCCTCATAAACCAGGACAAGGATGTTAAATGACCTGTGTTGCCTGTGTATACCTTATACATCCTAGTGCCAAGCAGTTGAGTTTTTGTGATAATTAAGTGTGGAATTTAGACAATCTAGGACTCTGAGTTGAGTTTGGGTGTATACCTTAAGTAGCTGCAACGCCCCAGGATTATTTTATAACAAGGAAGAAATCTTAGAATAAAAAATAGCCACAATTTATTGAGTAGCTATTTATCTGTTTTGTGCCAGGGCACATATTAATGTGAATCACAAAATCCCTGCAAAGTGAGATGGGGAATTCTTGTATTTAGAAATAAAAGAAGCCAAGTAAGAATCTAGAATGAAATTCCAAATACTCATAAAGCAGAAACTTTTATTTTGAATCTAGAGTTTGCTTCTCACAGAGCAAGCCTTTGGAGTACTAGAGCCAAAGTGCCAGCCTTTCTCAGTGTTGAAAGAAAAGACTGCAAAAAACTATTCACAACCTCTTTGTAGCCTTATGCCCATAACCCCTGTACCTGCTGTTCTGTAGTCTTGTGCCAGTGGTGTAGCTCATTTCACACAATAGAATTTGAAGAGGATTTCAAAATTGTTGTATATATTTTTGCTACTTTTCAAAAGTGTCCAACCTGGGAAAGGAGGGAGGAAACGAAGTTTGAAGAAGAGCCCAGATCGCTGATAATGAGTGCTGAAGTTGTTAGGGTATGTCCAGCGTGTCTCGTGATGGTTATTCTGCTGGAATCTTGCAGGATGGTTCAAGCGTGTTTGCTTACACCACTGTCTGTGTCTATGCTACGACCTTTAATCCTGCGGGTTCCTTTTTACACTTTGTAGTTCTGCTGAAGAGTTCAGAAAACGAAAGGATTCTTTAAAATTTCAGCGTTTAACCTGCAAAAATATCTTGTTTTAATTAAAAATGGGAGTGGGAAGAGACAGAACAGTGTAACATGTATCAGTCCAGTGCCTTAATTCAGTTGGTTTAAATAAAATTTAATCCTACTCCTTCCTCTTCCCTCTCCTCACTAAAGAAGAATTCTCTCTGGTCTTCAGAATTGACTGGAATTCAAATAATACTTTTCCTGGTTGTGTAAAAGAAAATTCAGGAGTACAATTTAAAATATTTTTATTATATGACACTACAGTGATTCAAGACTCAAATTAACAAGCTACTACTAGATAACTTCAGAGCACATAAAAGATGATCAATAAATATACAGTGCCCTTGAATATCATGTGGGTCAGGGGCACTAACCTTCCCCTCCCATGCAGCTGAAAACCGTGTGTAACTTTTGACTCTCCCAAAATTTATTGATAGCCTGCTGTTGACAAGAAACCTTACCGATAACATAAACAATTGATTAGCACGTATTTTGTATGTTGTATATATTATATACTGTATTCTTACAATAAAGTAAGCTGGAGAAAAAAATGTTCTTAAAATCATAAAGAAGGGAACATACTTTTACAGTACTGTACTTATTGAAAAACATTTATGCATAAGTAGACCCACACAGTTCAAACCCATGATCCAAGGGTCAGTTGTATACTAAATGACTGACTTCTCTGTATGTAAAGAAAGTTGCACCTCTGACTCCTTATCCAGAAAGACCTGTGATCTTAGGGGATTTCCCATTCATTGTCCGTCGGCTCTTGTCTGGATGCCTGTCCTGGGAAAGGCATTGCTTTTGGCACTGTTGTGAAATAGAGATGGTCGTTCTCAAAGATTTTACGATCTGATAGTGGAGACAAGGGATTGAGGAGGAGGAAGAGAAAAGCCATTATGAGCAAAGGCATAAAAGGCCAGAGCCTCACTGTTGGAAATTCCTGGTGGAATGAAGTGAGATTGTGTGTACCTCAAGGGTTTGATGGAATTGAAAGATCAAGCTAATATTAGTGTTATAAAATGGTAGTGGAAGATGGGATTGGAAAGGTAGTTTCATTGTATCTGAGTATTTTGAACATTATCCAAGACATTTCTGGGAGTTGATGAAAATTTTTGAGCACAATGCTAATACAAAGTGGTGGTTTAGGGAGAAAATACAGTGGGACATAAGAACTGGAGAGAGGGGGGAAGGTCTCTAGGGCAGCAGGAAGGTCTGTAGGGCAACTATTGGAATGGTAAATATAAAACGATGAGGCACAAGTAAGAGTTGAGAAAGTGGGAAAGGCAAAGATGAACAGATGCCTGTGTGCTGGGTACAAGGTAAGTTGTCCGTGTATCTTTGTTAAGAGAACTGGCATGATTTAACAAAGACTTGAGGAGGAAGAAAAGAGGGTTGAGATCAGTGTTCCATGCCTGGATGTCTGAGAGTGGTAGTACTGCTGACAGAATGGAAATGTTTGGATAGGAAGGTGACATGCTGTGTCTGAGGTCATGGGATGTGAATGAACATGGAAATACCTGGTTCTCAGAAGGTAGGGCTCGTGCATTCACATATTTAGGCTGAAGGTGTGGATTTGGAAGTCTTCTGGAGATGCACTGAACGAGACAGTCTCTATAATGATAGGTTTGCACAGAGCCATTTACTAAATGACCTCAGATAAATCCCTTATCCTTTTTGGACTTTTTTCATTAATGTAAAAATGGTTGGACAGAGGTTAGGGCATGGCAGTGATGTTAATATGTACCCTAACTACTTCACCAACTTGTTTTATCAAATGACGGGGTATAGCAACGTGCCTGTTGTCTGTAAACAGTGATACAGGTATAAACTTGTGAATATTTTGTTGCCAGTGGTAACCAAATGTGGCTGGGGTTAGAAATGCATTCTTTAGTTCTGTCAAAAACTGTCCCATACTCTTATTCTTGTGCTCTGAACAACTTAATTGACAGGTTTCAATGCTTCAGAAGGCCCCTAATATCTTGTAGTTAGTAGTTTTTAGAAACAGAAAGTAGCTCTTCCTGGGGGCGCCTGGATGGCTCAGTCGGTTAAGCATCCGACTGCGGCTCAGGTCATGATCTCACGGTTCATGAGTTCAAACCCCACGTTGGGCTCTGTGCTGACAGCTCAGAGCCTGGAGCCTGCTGTGAATTCTGTGTCTCCTTCTCTCTCTGCCCCTCCCCTGCTCACACTTTGTCTCTTCTCTGTCGCAAAAAATAAACATTTAAAAAAATTAAAAAGAGAAATAAAAAGTAGCTCTTCCTGTTTAACTCACGTCGATCCAGACACCTGCTTTAACGGTCTTTCTTTTTGGATCCCAAAGGGTTTTAAGTAAGCTCCCATATGTTTCTGTAGATCAAAGATTAAAGTTGGGCAGGAGCCTTTGGAAAGGAATTGAATAAAATTCTGAGAGGTCTTGTGTCTTCCTCCAAAACTGTATTTCAGGGAGAGATCATTTTTGAGATGTAGTATCTTTTCTTAACTCCTCAGGATTCTCAGTAAAATGTAATTATTTTAATTAAAATATCCATATTTTTAAAACTCTCTGAATGTGAGGATAAAAGGGGACTATCGGATTTACCCAGGAATAGTTTACAAAATGGGGCACCTGGGCGGCTCAGTTGGTTAAGCATCCGACTTCAGCTCAGGTCATGATCTTGCGGTCCATGAGTTGGAGCCCCACATTGGGCTCTGTGCTGACAGCTCAGAGCCTGGAGCTTGCTTCGGATTCTGTCTCTTCTCTGTCTCTCTCTGCCCCTCCCCTGCTCGTACTCTGTCTGTATCAAAAATAAATAAACATTAAAAAAGCAATTAAAAATTAAGAAAAAAGTTTACAAAGTGTTACGGTAGAAGGATTACATCTGCTTATATAGGGTCATGATAGGTACTACGTGGCTAGGAAAATGATCTTTTCTCACTCAATATGAGGGAAAAGATACGTCTTCTCTCTCTTTACCCTGCTCTTTTCCTTAAACACCAGCAGCAGCAAGGTTTGGAAAATAAATAATGGGGGTCTTTTGCTAGTAATTCCAGACATAAGTATAACCATTTAGTGTGAAGTGTTACCTGTTTTCTATATTTTGGAGTCCAGAGAACTGCTGTTGAAAGGTAGAGAATAGCAGTTCACTTGCAGTGTGTTCATGGGATTTATATTACATAATAAAGGGAGAATGTAGCCACCACCATTTGCCCCATGTGTTCCTTGCATAGGCAGTGTATGCTCCCTTAATGGTTTGGAGATTAGTGGATCTCTGATTTCTGCTGTGCCGTGAAACAGGTAGTGACTTGATTCAGTAAGCATCTGAAGAACTGTTTTGTTCCATAGAACTATTTTGTTCACTATTCTACTGCATAGTTTTCAAAAGGAATTGTTGAGTGGGACATACGAAGTATGGCAGGATGGATGGAATGTGGCTCATGGGTCCTGGTCTGCTAAGGAGCTTGGGCAAACTGATGAACTGTCCCATGGGGAATCCCGTGGGACATACACACTGTATAAACTTAAATTACCAAGTCGGTGGTCCTTCTTTCCTTCCTTCTTCCCTTTCCTCCGCTCTCCTTCCTTTCTTTCATCTTTACGTGGGGATTAAGCTTCAGGAAAAATGGTTTATTTAAATTAGGGGGTCAGGACAGTGAGCCACATCTTAGAATTGTGGATCTAGCACAGTTGAAAGATAACAGAGAGAACCCAGAAACTCTGCACACATGAAAGAAATGATGAGCACAAACCAGCAAAGATTAGGGAATATTAAAATAAACCATGGTATGTGAATTACTTAACAATGTAAATGTGTTGGCATTTCTTACCTCAAAAAATTTTTAAGTATTTTTCATAAAACAAATTTGGCCATTTAAACCATTTTCAAGTGTAGAGTTCATTGGCATTCAGTACATTGACATTCTTGTGTAACTGTTTCCAGAACCTTTTCCTCATTCTAGATAGAAACTCTGTACCCATCAAACAATAACTCTCCCAGCCTCTGGTAACCTCTATTCCACTTTCTGTTCCATGAATTTGCCCATCCTGCTACCTCATATAAGTAGAATCATATAATATTTGTCCCTTTGTGTTTGGTTTATTTCACCTAGCATCATGTTTTCAAGGTTCATCCATGATTAGAATTTCATTCCTTTGTATGGCTGAATAATGTTCCGTTGTATGTATTACTACGTGTGTGTGTGTGTGTGTGTGTGTGTGTGTGTGTGTGTGTGTGTGTGTTACCGCATTTTGTTTATCCAGTCATCTGTTGATGGCTGGTTAGGGTTGTTCCCACCTTTTGGCTATTGTGAATAATGTTGCTGTGTAAATGGGTGTATGTGTATCTGTTTGAGTCCCTGCTTTCAATTCTTTTGGATATATAGCCAGATGTGGAATTGCTGGATGGTATGAATTCATGTTTAACTTGGTGAGGAACTGCTAGAGATTCCCAGCTGCACCACTTTGCATTCCTACCAGCAATTACACAAGAGTTCCAATGTTTCCATATCCTCCTCAATATCCTCCACTTGTTATTTTCTGGTTTTTGGGTAATAACCATCCTAATGGGTGTGTCAGAAAGCTTTTGACCTCTACTCTGATGAGTGTTGGATAACTCAGAAATGCTACCTCCCACGTGTGAGGAATCAGTTCCCTCGGGTTAACTAAGAGGGAGCAGTGACCTAAGTTAGTGCCATAAAAGGGGAGCTCTAGGGATTCTGACCATCACATATAGTATCTGCTTTTTTATAAGATATTTTCATTTATAAATTCATTTATATTTTTAGCCTTTTAAACATATGTGGACTCTCAGGAATCACGTGAAACCCTCAGGTTCAGAAGGGGCACAATTTAGGGGCTTTTGGATATGTGTAAGCTGCCTGGGCCCCTGCAGTCAGCTCTTCAGTTTGGCTTTTTAAGTTTGGATTAGTGGTTTGAGCAATCCGAGGGATGAGCTTTTGTAAAAGTCCTTTGGCCTTACCTATCATCTTACTTCACATTCACTTTTTGTCTTGCCTGATGTACATAGTAAGCCTCAACGTATTTTCAAGTGGAGTACTGAAAAAACCTAGGGAAAGACTTGGTAAAAAGGGCTATGAAAGATACTGAGCTGTGGTTGTCTTCGATAAAGTGGTAAATGCTCATAAATCAGTCATTTGGTCCATCTCATTTGTAGGGGAGGGAAACTTTTTCTTTCTTCCCTTGTAGGTTCTTTGGCTGGTCTTATGTAATTAAATTGACACAAGGCAGATTAACAGGAGAAAAAAAATTAATTTCATATGTATAGGAGCTCAAAGAAGTAAGAGGTTCAAAGAAGTGACCAAAGCAGGCAGCTTTTATACCTTTTAGACAAAGGAACAATAAATCTGTTAAGAGTTGATAAGACAAAGATGGTTGGGCTTGGGATAGCAAATTAATGAAGAGATAACAAGGTTTATTTATACAACCTTCTTGGCCCTGAATTGCCTATCTCTGGCAATAAGTATGCCTCTATCTCCCAGGTGCAGGGAGGGTACTTTCCACATGAAGACTTTATTTCCTGCTTTCAGGGGGACAGAAGAGGGTCAGAGTATCTTTCTTGTACTGGCTCTTTGTTGAGCAACTTTAATTAAAAATAATATACCAGGGTGGCATATTTTGGGGTGGCCTGTCCTGGACCCCATCACATTGCTTCATAGAGCTAATTTTCTGCTAACGGTATCTTCCTGTGCCTAGAAGATGTTGTTGAATAGTTCTGAACAGACCCAGGTACAGGAAATGTTGGCGAATGATTCTTTTTAAAAAAAGCTTATTTATTTTGAGAGAGAGGGAGCGAGTGAGCACAAGTGAGGGAGGGGTAGAGAGGGAGAGAGAGAATCCCAAGCAGGCTCCAAGCAGTGAATGTGGAGCCCAGTGCCGGGCATGATCCCATGAACCATGAGATCATGACCTGAGCCCAAACCAAGAGTCAGATGCATAACTGACAGAGCCACCCAGGTACTCCTACTGGCAAATATTTCTGATGGAAGACAGTCTTCTCTCCCTTGAAAAGCCCACAAAACTATATTGGGAACTGGTGAGCCAGAACTATGAATAAAAGGAACTCATAACTAGGGGAATTAATTTAGCCTTTTCTTTAGGGTGGTGGTGTTGTTTAAGAAGTTCTAGTCTTGAGGTCTCCTTGAGTGCAGGGTAGAGGATTTTAAGATCAAGTAAGTTTGGGAAATGATATCTGCTCTATTCATCTATTGGTGATTTATAATGCACATTAGCACCTAGCACCTTAAAGTTCGCAAGAAGTCCTACGTAAAGGTAGTATTAACAGTTTTATTTAATGTTGTGTTTTCCAAACCTCATAACCCTTTTGTTGAGTAACTATTCAACATCATTTGGAACAAATACTCCTCAGGTCACACGTTGAGAAATTAATTGCTTTTAAAGTACATAACTTTAATATCAAAGCTTTGAGTAAAATAGTGGGTATTCTTGAGAAGTATGAAGGCCTCCTGAAAAGCCCATTGTTACACTTTTCCTCTTGTTACTTGCTCATCTAAACATTAATGTGCCCTCTGTATATGGCTCCCCAGTATAGAAGATGATTTGGGAGCGGTGTATCGTTACAGAAGATTCTGTGCAATGGTAATTGGTGTAGAAATCTTTATTCTTTTTTTTCCCTTCCACTTTTCGGTGGGGAATTTTGTTGTTTGTAGTTGTTTCACAATAAATGTTTGGAATGGTATGAAGCATTTGGAAAACCTTGGGAATGAAGATAATTGATTGTGACCTTGGATCATTAGTTTTAGAGACTGAGAAAGTTTATTACTGAAAAGAGGTTCTGCTGCTTGGGGTACAATTGGCTCTTCGCCCATCCTGTTTGCTGCTACCCGAGAGACTGGGAGAAGCACCTAAGGACCTTTACTCCAGGAGTGCGTGCTCAACTCTTTACATGGTGGATACCCTCTCTTTGGGAATTGGTGTCCTTAAAACATTCAGCCTTGCTGCCAATAACTGTCACAAATGTTGAGCTGCTGAGATGGACTACTGTGCAACAAAATAAAGCATTGGCAAAATATACCTGTTGATAATAATCACTTTTCAGATTTATTTTATTAGTACATCCTAACTTAATATCTCATTCAAGTCTCATAGCATTCCTGTTACATAGTTAAAGGAAAATAATTGTAATTCCTCGGCCTGGGTGCTCAGTCATAAATTTAAATAACTTGTTCAAAGTCATAAGACTGTTTAGTTTTAATTATGGGATCAAAACTGGAATCCAGGTCTCCTGTCAAGTGCTCCAAACAAGTGGTCTTTTTGCTAATTGCATTGACAGCCTAGTTTTGATGTCCAGTGTTTAAATAAAATTTTAAATAAAAAAAGGTTTCTCCTGCTATGCAAAACTAGAACGCTCTTCTGAAACCTTTCGTAAGCTGAAATGTCATAAGGTGGAGAAGCAATTATCATTAATTATGAGGAAAAATTTTGATCATTCCCAGACCCGAAAAATAACCTCTCCTAGGGTTTCCTGATAACCTTAGGATACTCTTGCTAACACATGCGCAAAATAAATGTAGATAAAGCACAGATGCTCACAGACACCGTTCAAGCTGTGGCAGCTTGATGCTGAGATGCTGAATGTGGTTCCCAGGGAAGGAGCTGGTGAGGCTACTCTCACTGCTCTGCTTGTGGTGTGCCACTGCCTCTATAGGGGCCCAACAAATGCTTAACACTATTTTCACCTTTTTTCATAAAAACAAAAGTTTGCTCTGGATTTCTTTCAGTTAGCAAAAACTGGTACTGATGTAGGTCTTTTGTAAAAGTGAGGTGGCATAACATGAACTTCAAAAAGTGGGATATACCTGTATTTGTATCTGTACATGGTTTTGTGGCTCGGAGAATTCAGTGGCAAGGAAACTAGTATTTTTAGTAGTAGTGTTTTCTTTCTAGAAATGAGAAACATGAGGCTTAGAAAGATTGACCTACTCAGTGTTGTATAGTTTGCAAGTGAGAGCTGCGACTAGAACTTGGCCCTTTTTTGGTCCAGTGTTTCCCTGATAAACCAAGTTGTTGGTAGCTGGTGTCCTTGATAGACGTCAGTAAGTATTTGTTGAATAGAACTTAGTTTTTCTTGAGTTCTTCAGCCCTGTTGCTTAGTAAGGGTAAACTTCAGGTTTTAGAGTATCAAACTTGTCTCCCAGGTCCTTACTAACCCAGTTTGTTGAATGCATCATTTGAATCATATTCCTTTTTGGAATCTAAAGTAATAGGTCTAGAAAAGGCAACCTGACCCTGTTTCTCACAGGAATCAAGGGAAGAATTTCGACTGAGATTATGTATCAGTAGTAGGACCAAGGCAGAAGGAAGGCTGCATTAGGAGAAGCTAGACTAGAACTGGCCTTTGGCAGGAGCAGGGAATAATCTGGTTAGACTGTAGCATTGGATTGAGATGCATAATTATTGAGATGTTAATTCTGTTTCTAGGCCCAGTCTGGGCACTCGATGGTGTTTTCTAGGCTAGAACAGTAGCGTAAGAATGAGAGCTCACCAGAGGGGAGAGCCCAGCAAAGATCCAGGAAATACAAATGGTTGTCAATTTATTAATCTAAAAAGTGGACCAATTGTTGAATCCCTTGTTGACAGTCTCTTATTTGTTCAGCAGAGGCCTTTGAAATTGATATAATGTACTATTCTAATCCTCTAGTGCAGATGTGTTAACTATGGAGCAGCTCAGCTTAAATTGGCTCTTTACATCAATCCAAGAAACAATACTGCAACTAGGCAGAAATGAGAGCAAAGAGTTGAGTGTAGAGCTGTGGTTCTCAAATTTTAGGGAGAATCAGAATTGCCTAGAGGGTTAAAGACATAACTGGAAGAAACACTCCCAGAGTTTCTGCTTTAGCTGCTCTGGGTTGAAGCCCAAAATTTTGCACTCGTTAACACATCTCTAAGTTGATGCTGATGCTGCTGGTCTTAGGATCATGCTTTGAGAACCACTGACAGGAAAAGTTGATGAAGTGGGTATAATTAAGGCCTTCACAGAGAAGGAAAAAGGGAATTAATCCACCATAGTCAAGACACTGTGCAAGGTGATTTGCAATCATTACTTAATTTAACCCTTGAAACCCCTCTGCAGAGTAATCCTTAATCCCTGTTTCTCCCCAGGATAAACATGTTGTTAAATAAGTTATAAAAAACTTACTGGAATAATTCTCATTTCAAGGACAGCTTTCACTTATAACTCAAAGAATAATGTTGCATATGCTGTTATGAATGTGATTTTATTTAATGCAGAGGATGATGTGTTAAATTCCGTTGTTGACTTTATTTATTCGTTACTCTTGTAGATTTATAAGAGATATAAAATGTAGATCGGTTTCACAGTAATAATTACACAACAGATGGAATTAAATGTTGAGACATTATCGTTTCTCATACAGAACATAAAATGAATGGGAACTTTATTTAACATTAGGTATCTTTCAAATCACAGGAAAAGGTAGGCCTCAGTTAATTTTGTCAAGGTGGTTTTTTTTTTAATGTTGCCAGTTGGTTATTGACTTACCCTGTTTTAGAAACAAATAGAGAGATGGTGAGTTTCAGGAAAGTTACTACCAAGAAATGACCAAATTCTTGAAATTGCAACCCTAAGACTTACTCCTTTAAAATGTTCTTTGTTAATGTCATTTTTGAAAGGTCAACTTGTTTTTAATGGCACTCAGTAAAGTTACTTTGTGTTGTTGTTTGACAGATTCACACAGAATTACTTAAAAAAAAAAAAAAAAAAAAAAGCAGTGATCCAAGCATTGAAATTGAAGGCATTCTGGGAAAACCTGGCATTTATTGTGAAAATCGTCTTTGATCTTGAAATTAAAAGTAAAGCTGGAAAGGAATTTACAAACAAGGAAAAAGAAAAGTTTGCCATCGGACTCACAGGATCTGGGCTTGGAAATGCCTCAGGTAAATTACAACAGAGTAGTTACAAAGTTTTATATTTTCCCACTGCAGAAAAGTATACCATTGATTCTGTAAGTTCTCTGAATCTTAACACAACTTGACAAACACTCTCTTTAAGACATTTTACTTACCACCTCAGCTAGGTTTGAATACATGTCCTTCCTTCCATTGCTTCTATTTCCTCCTTTGCTACCACTTTGAAATGTAATGAGCTTGACATGGGAAACATGGTGAATGAAAAGCTGGTTAGAAGGGGGACAGGTCTGCTGGCTTTATGGAGGCTAACCCAACTTCCCTGAAAATATCAGTCTGCCACAAAAAGCCCACTTCCATCTCCGTGTCTACTTCCTGTTTCCCGTTTGTTCCTTTGCATGTATGCCTACTGAATTGAAAAGTAGTTAAAGGGAAATGGTGAGATATTTCAACCTTTCTCTCTTTCATACACACACTTATGTTCCCATATGTGTGTGTGTATGTGTGTGTGTATGTATATATATTTATATACATACACACACACATACACCTCCCAGAAAACATTTCTGAATGATTATGTCTATTTATATTATGGTAACTACTTAGAATTGATTAGCTCTGGTTTGAGGCAATTTCTGAAAAAACTAATGAAGCCCCCCCCTTTTTTTTAATGTTTATTTATTTGTGAGAGAGAGACAGAGTGTGAGTGGGGGCAGGGCAGAGAGAGACAGAGACACAGAATCTGAAGCAGGCTCCAGGCTCTGAGCTGTCAGCACAGAGCCCGACGTGGGGCTCGAACTCACAAACCGTGAGATCATGACCTGAGGCGAAGTTGGAAGCTTAACCGACTGAGCCACCCAGGTGCCCTGCCCCATGAAGCCCTTTTAATCCCCATTGCACATCCATACTTCTTCCTGTCCCCCTCCAGTGGTTAGTTCTTACCCCCTTACCTCTTTCTGTTTGTTCAGTGCTGAGGAGAACCCTAGAAATAATGAGAGGGCAGGGACTCTTAGGTGGCTTTATGTGGGGCCAGGCAGAATTACACCTTGAACACAGAAAATAAGCAACTTGGTGGGACTGTCTAGAGGCTCAGAGGCAGGCAGCAGAGGCAAAGAAAGGGGATTTGCTGGTTGATATTAAAACCAGGGGCCTGTCTCCACCCCAATCTCTGTGCCAAGTAGACTACCTGTACTCGTTCAGAGTTCTTCCCCATTCAAAGTTTCATTTGCTCTTTACTGAATACTTGAATTTAGAGCTATAAAACACTTACTTTGAGCATGTGGCCTGGTAGGGTTGGGAAAAATCAGAGAAAGAAAAGAATGGGTTGGGAAGTGCCAATGAAGAAAAAACATGATAGGAGAGTGTGTAAAAAGGCCAGTCCGTGGGGCGCCTGGGTGGCGCAGTCGGTTAAGCGTCTGACTTCAGCCAGGTCACGATCTCGCGGTCCGTGAGTTCGAGCCCCGCGTCAGGCTCTGGGCTGATGGCTCAGAGCCTGGAGCCTGTTTCCGATTCTGTGTCTCCCTCTCTCTCTGCCCCTCCCCCGTTCATGCTCTGTCTCTCTCTGTCCCAAATATAAATAAACGTTGAAAAAAAAAAAGAAAGGCCAGTCCGTGGTAGGTAGAAGCTATATGAATAGAGAAATACAAGCAAATTGGCTAATATAATTTTTTTAAGTTTCAGCAAAAACTTGCAGAAGGACAAAAAAGAGAGAATTTTTATTCTTTCCCATCTTCTTCCTTCATCCAAGTTAGATTTCAAAGTTTGGCCATTCACTTGTTTGGCCACTTTGGAGTGTGAGTCCTGACTTCACTCTGGAGTGATTTATATAGATGTTGAAATGGAAAAGGGGGATGGAGAAAAGGAGCATCAACTCTGGGTGCCAAGTTTTTTCCCCCTAATTTTATTACAGAATGAATGGTACCCTTTTCTGGAATCAGGATTTTTTTTGGCAGGAGGGGGTGGGGTATCAAGATAAAGGTTACTGAGCTCATGCCCAAGTGTCTGGTCTCACCAGTAGGATTTTTGGATATTTGGCTGTTCCTATCTTCATCACGTTCCTGGATGCACTTGTTGCACTACAGATGCCAGAATTCTCTACTCTTCTAACTCGGGGAGTTAGAAGAGGGAGTGTTGTTAGAGATAGATTTGAAGAAATGTCATATAGCTGAATAAAAGTACTCATTAAGTAGTGTAGGCTGATTCTAGTGGCTAAATAAACTTCAGTTTTTAGAAGTTAGATATTATTAACAGTTGCCACTATTCCTTTTTCTGTTCTTAATGCATCTTCATTGTTTTCCTAGTTTAAGGTCACAATTTAATGCTAATTAAATCTCTTAAATGCACTAAAAAGTAGGAAATATACAAAATTCTAAAATAATAAGTTACTAGGCACGGGAGTGGGGTGTATGTGTAATAAATTGGCCTTGGAGTAGTCTTTAACTTGTCTAAAATTAAAATCACTCTGTTGTAGCCTAGTGTAAGCGGAATGGATCCGCCTTTTGGGGATGCCTTTCGAAGCCACACCTTTTCAGAACAGACTCTGATGAGCACAGATCTCTTAGCAAACAGTTCAGATCCAGATTTCATGTATGAACTGGTAAGTAACACTTTCTTGGATTCTGCTTTAATTGATTTGGGGTAAAAATGTTGTGGTATCTTTTTTTTTTTTCATTTATAAATGCCTGAAAAGAGAAAGGATGTCAAGTTTGATTCTCGTGACTGTCAGTCTAGTAATTTTAGACGGCTAAAATTGAAAAGAGTAAAAGGAAGGCAGGTGGGTGAGGGGATGGGTGAAATAGGTGAAGGGGATTACCATGAGGAGCACTGGGTAGTGTATCGAATTGTTGGATCACTGTATTGTATACCTAAAACTAAAATAACACTGTATGTTAATTATACTAGAATTTTAAAATATGCATTATAATTATAAAAAAATAATTCTATACATACACACATGCACACACATAAAAGAAAATAGAGGAGAGTTTACCTTTAGATAAGTCCAGCTTTTGTTGATGAGGATGGGAAGCTTTTTTGATATGCCTAACTGCTAACGGGCTCTTCAGCTGGGATATTTAGGAATGATAACGTTGAGCAAAGCATCTGATGCAAAGAATGTGAGGTAAAAATAGCAATTCCAAACAGTATACTTATTACTTATTCTCGAGGTAAATAGACACCTAAGAGTACTAAAAAAAATTTTTTTTTAATTTTAATTACATACCATTTAAGCAACATGGAAGTATATAAAAACTGAAAAACTAAAACTAAGTACACAAACCGGCTAATTTACTACAAATCATTGAATTGTACACTTGATATAGGTGAATTTTGTGGTCTGTAAGCTGTATTTCATTAAAGCCATAAAAACACGCAGAGACACACATATAAAAGCAAAAACAAAACACAAAAAGCCCCAAACAAATGGAAAAATCAAAACAGAACAAAAGCACGCCGAAAAAGTGAAAATTTTCCTTGTTTCCTTCCTGAACCTCCACCCTCCAAACTTTCCTCCCCAAAGATAGGTACTCCTAACAGAGTTTTTCTGCTTATATATAAATATATGAGTATTTTAAGTTGGGTGACATATTTGTAGATACGGTATTCTGTAACTTAATCCTTTTAACATAAAGACTCATGGTGAGCAGCCTTTTGTGTTAGTACATTAGACCTTAACTGCATTCTTTTTAATGACTGCATAGTCTCACTGACCTATTTTAAAAATCCTATGTCTGTTCATGAGGAGTATCATACTTGTGAGAAGTAATATAGTCCCCATGCCCAGGTGTTGTTAACAAGGTCTTACTGAAAATCATACCCTTCTGTGGCTGAGTTTCAACTCTTCTTTGGTTTGCTCTTTGCCTCAATATTAAGTTCTCATTTAAGAAGACAGATCCTTCTGTGATGAAGGTAAGGTCTTCATTATTTGCTTTGTAATTGAACCTCGTTTCTAAGGAGTTCCTCAAATCCTAAGTCAAAGATCAGGAAATGTAAAGCTTTTTCAGGAAGAGTGTTTATAGTAAAGTTCAAGAGCCCTTGATATTTAGACCATACCTAAGCCTCCCAAGGGGCATATTTTCCCTTTTTTTTTCCTTGCGCCGGGAAATGATATTGTATGGAATGGTAAAGTGACCTGTAAATAGCCTTTATCTTAAAATAGAACAGACCAGAGGTCAAGTACTGATTTACCAATTTGATATATGGATGTGAGGATGGAGGTGAATGTTTCTTTCCTAAAATGTGGTGTGTGATTTTTTTTTTTTTTAACTTTTCTCAGGATAGAGAGATGAACTATCAACAGAATCCTAGAGACAACTTCCTTTCTTTGGAGGACTGCAAAGACATTGAAAATCTGGAGTCTTTCACAGATGTCCTGGATAATGAGGGTGCTTTAACCTCAAACTGGGAACAGTGGGATACATACTGTGAAGACTTAACAAAGTATACCAAACTAACCAGCTGTGACATCTGGGGAACAAAAGAAGTGGATTACTTGGGTCTTGATGACTTTTCTAGTCCTTACCAAGATGAAGAGGTCATAAGTAAAACTCCAACTTTGGCCCAGCTTAATAGTGAGGACTCTCAGTCTGTTTCCGATTCCCTTTATTACCCTGATTCACTTTTCAGTGTCAAACAAGCTCCTTTGCCCTCTTCATTCCCTAGTAAAAAGATCTCAAGCAGAGCAGCTGCCCCTGTGTGTTCTTCTAAGACTCTTCAGGCTGAGGTCCCTTTGTCAGACTGTGTCCAAAAAGCAAGTAAACCCACTTCAAGCACACAGATCATGGTGAAGACCAACATGTATCATAATGAAAAGGTGAACTTTCATGTTGAATGTAAAGACTATGTAAAAAAGGCAAAGGTAAAGATCAACCCAGTGCAGCAGAGCCGGCCCTTGTTGAGCCAGATTCACGCAGATGCAGCAAAGGAGAACACCTGCTACTGTGGTGCAGTAGCAAAAAGACCAGAGAAAAAAGGGCTGGAGCCTCTTCAGGGTCATGCCACTCCAGCTTTGCCTTTTAAAGAAACCCAGGAACTATTACTCAGTCCCCTGTCCCAGGAGGGTCCTGGGTCAATTGTAGCAGGAGAGAGTAGCAGCCTTTCTGCCAGCACATTGGTCTCAGATTCATCCCAGAAAAAAGAAGAGCACAATTACTCCCTTTTTGTCTCCGACAACTTGGGTGAACAGCCAACCAAATGCAGTCCTGAAGAAGATGAAGAAGACGAGGAAGATGCTGACGATGAGGACCATGATGAAGGATTTGGGAGTGAGCATGAACTTTCTGAAAATGAGGAGGAGGAAGAGGAGGAAGAGGATTATGAAGATGACAAAGATGATGATATTAGTGACACTTTCTCTGAGCCAGGTATGGTAATGCTTGGAGGCTTACCAGAATGACCTTTTTGCTATCTTGAGATACGGGTATTTTCTTTGTCTTAGTTTGGGGATCAAATGACTTACTATCTTGGATCAGATATGGAATTGCTTTTTTCTATTCAGGCAGTTCTGAAATAATCACTGCTGCTCTTACAGGCTATTCTTCAGGAGCTTCTTCTTAATTTATCTTATGTTAAGGGACCTACTTTGTTACTCTCTGCAGCAGCTGTGCAAAGATACCAAGAATAGATTGACTTAAAAATATTCCTATTTATACACATGGACTTCTGTTACAGTCGAGGCAAGTTAGGAGGGCCCACAATGGTAAACCAAGTGACGATGGTTTGTATTACTTATGCTTGTAACCAGCAAGGCCTCCTTAGTCAATAATGTAAAAAAGAGCTTTTTCTTTGTGTCTGCCCCATCTTTCATTCACAGTGTTTTTCCATTTAAGAAAAATACATGCTGTAATTTAATGCGTATGCAGGCTACTCTGCTTTATTGATGTACAGCACATATAAATAAACGGGAGAAAGAAAAGAAACCTGTGGGAACTGGTTCCCTTCATTCAGCATTTACGTGCTCGGGCTGTTGCCACTGTTGGCTTGTATAGTATTTATGAAAATGGTATTGCCAAGTGGCACACAGTTTAAACTGCACAAAGAAGTGAAGATCTTCAAATTTAAGCAAAAGTTATTTTCTTCAGAAATAATGTTGATACTATAACTTGTACATAAAAAAACGAAGTTAGTTTTTAAACTTTATCAGTTGTCAGAGAGAGCCCTTTTGTTATGATTGCTGGAATTTCTAGCAGTATAAACATTAATATTTAATTTTCAAAAAGGCTTTTAAGCCACGGTAGCTGTATGGTAGCCCTTGAAGCACTATTATTGCCGAAAGACTTACCTTTAATGAAATCTTTCTATCGTAACAAATGCTTAGATGTGTGTGTTTGATACAACCCAGTTGTTTGACTTGGGTGGAGTTTTAAGTAAGGAAAGGATCCTTTAAATTTAACGTGGAGGAAAAGGGCTTTTGCCTTTTTTTGGTTTGCTTTAGAACTCTGTGTCGTCTAGATAGAACACTTGTTTTTCTACTTAGCTGGAAAACTTTCCTGTCAACAAATTAATGAAATCTGCTTTGAGGGTCACCTAGCTGGCCCAGTTGGTAGAGCCTGTGACTCTTGATCTCAGGGTTGTGAGTTTGAGCCCCAGGTTGGGTGTAGAGATTACTTAAAAAATTTTTTTTTAATCTTTTTTTAAAAAAAATCTGCTCTGAGATGTTTCAGGGAAAGTTGTCTTTGTAGCTAGTGGTAAGTTATGTAGCTCCCTCCCATGGGAAGACCAGAGTGCTGTTTATGAGTGGTCATCAAGGTCTATAGATCACGCCTATTGCTTTGAGTTCCATACTTAGGATCAGGGTAGGAGGGTAGGGGAAGAGTGAGATAAAGAGATGAGTAATAACTAAGGGAAATGGAAAGCGTGGGGAAAGAGATGCCTTTGCCAGTGGGTACTTAAAGGAAAATATAAATCAGAGGGAGTCAGTCAATCCCACCATCACCAAGGACTGTACTGTCTGTCTCACTTCTGGTTGTAGTTTTGCTTTTCTTTGACTTTCAAGTCCACTTTAAATTCACCCTTTATCTTTTAATGTGGTTTTGCCTGGATAAATGTGTTGAGAGATGAGTAGGTCCGCGAAGAGAGATCACTTGATGAGTTGACCCTCGTTTCCATTTTCTCAGCCTTTTGACTCTCATAGGGAGGGGGGACCAGTGTTATAGTTGGTGTTGCCCTCATGCCACATTCTCTTGCCCTGTCTCCTGTAGAATTATCCTGATTTGTGAGCTTGCTGGTGTTAACCAACACTACTTTGAAACAGAAATGCTTTGGCTGGCACTCAGCAGGGTAAAACTCTCCTCTTGGCTCTGTTTAACAATGCTAAATGTTTGGATGGCATTTAATTCACTCATTTCCAGTTGACTTGAAGTAAAGCCTCTTTGGTTAGTATTACTTGGACAGTTCTCACAAATGGTAATGAATGACATGATTTAACCACATAACCAACACAATTTTGTGGTACTATTTGGGCTTTATTCACATTTGCTAGTGAAAATTTCCCTTTTTCTTGGAAGAAAGAGCTAAACAAGTGACTTCAGGAATGCAAAAGTGAGTTACTGGTAAGAAGCAGGAAGACATTCTTTGAAGCAGAAAAGTGGGGATAGTTGTAGTTTCTTCAGAGTGCTAGTTTTAGAGTGGGTCGATTGGTTTAATTTGCAGCAGACAGTTACAAAGGCCCTTTTGTGATGACTAGCTCCCTTGATGCTGTTTCTTGGCAGTTGGCTACAACAGTGCCTGAGCCTACAAAGCTCCAGGAAAGGTGTAAAATGGAGTTCCAGTCCCTACTTTGGCCTTGCTCCCAAGTTTTAATAGAGCCTATTCTGTGGACAGGCTGTGACTATTCGGGGTCATTGGGATTACATGGTTGTAATAATAAGAATTGGGCCCCCAGAAAGAAAGTTTATTTTGTAATCCCTCCTAAACATTTTCACGATTGACTTTACTGGTAGTCTGCACTAACCAACGATGTGTGATTAGAATTTTACAGAATAAACGTGGCCTTTTTGATTTCCATCTGATAATCATGTCAGGAAGGAGTGAGTCAGATCAGTATGGTGATCCAGCAAATGAAAAGAAAAGGGAAAAAGGCTTCATGGAAGTGTTGCGTTAAACAAATACTTGATTTGTTAAAAGAAAAATATTTCACGGGGCGCCTGGGTGGCGCAGTCGGTTGAGCGTCCGACTTCAGCCAGGTCACGATCTCGCGGTCCGTGAGTTCGAGCCCCGCGTCAGGCTCTGGGCTGATGGCTCGGAGCCTGGAGCCTGTTTCCGATTCTGTGTCTCCCTCTCTCTCGGCCCCTTCTCCATTCATGCTCTGTCTCTCTCTGTCCCAAAAATAAATAAATGTTGAAAAAAAAAATTTAAAAGAAAAATATTTCTGAGTGCCTACTTTTGTGTCAGGCACCGTGTGTATTTGGTATTGGCTATCTAGAGATGAACAAGGGAGACATGATTCTTATCTTCATGAAATTTAGAGTTGAGTGGGTTTGTTTACTGTTACGATTTCTCAGTCTTTTAATCCGCTTGTGTGTAGTGTGACTCGGCAAGAGAGAGATGCAGGATGAGGGTTTCTTAAAACTTATTTGACCACAGAACTCACTTGGGGATGAAGGCCTATCTTATGGTAATAGTGTTTCTGAGAACATACTTTGAGAAATATTTAATTACCTTAAATGCTAGACTTATGATCTGGGAATATATTTTTCTGCATTCGACTTACTCACGGTGGTCTCTGTGTTGCAAAGTGGCCATCTTTAAGAAATCCATTGTGTATGTATGACTGTCTGTGTGTGTGTGTTATGGTGAATTTGTGGTGTATGTTACTAGAAAATGTTAATACGTTAGGTCAATACGTTATTGATGGCCCTTCAATGTTTTTTTGGAAAAGGCTGACCGTATATAAATAAATAAAACTGGTAACTAATTTGAGTGGACCGAAGAAATTGAAATCTTCATCATTCTTTGAATTTGACACAGGATATATGTGAAGAAAAATCCATTGAGACCGTTTAACTAGACAGATAGGAAAAGAGAGAAGACCAAGAGGAGCTAGACTCCTTGAGTCACGGGACTTGGGTCACCAGTTCCAGGTCTGCCAAGTCACTTAAAGCCTCCATGAGCCTGTTTCTTTGTGTAAATAGGGTTAAAAAATGTCTTTTTTTTTACCAGGCTCTTAGAAGTCTCAAATATCTGTAAGTGAAATGTGTAGGTACATTAAATGAGATAGACAGTGTTTTGCCAGAAATCCAGGCCACCTGAAGAGAACTGCTAAGTAGGGGAGAATATCAGATAAATTGCCAGAGGGATGGGTTGCCTGAGGAAGCTGTATAGGAAAAAATTTCTTTTCTACTTTGGGCTAGGGTAGATTTCAATATGGAACACTAGTTCTTTCATTTTTTTATTAAAGTATAATTGACATCCAGTATCCTGTTAGTTTCAAGTGTGCATCGTAGTGATTCGTTATTTTTATATATTACAAAAAGATCTCCATAAGTCAAGTCTGTCACCATACAAAGGGTTTTTTTTTTTACTTTTTTTTTAAATTTTATTTATTTATTTTTAATGAAAGTATGGTTGATATACAATGTTAGTTTCAGGTGTATAATATAGTGATTCAACATTTATACACATTATAAAATGACCCCCACAATAAGTCTAGTTACCATCTGTCACATACAGTTATGACAGTATTATTGATTATTCCCTAAGCTGTACTTTATATCCCTAAAGCTGTACTTTATTATAACTGGAAAAATATACATCATAATCCCCTTCACGTATTTCACCCACCATCCCGTCCCTCTTTGTATCTTGTATATGGTTTGTTTCTTGTATCTGTGAGTCTGTTTCTGTTTTGGCTTGTTTGTTCGTTTGTTTCGTTTTTTTGTGGAACACTGGTTCTTGACATTGGTAGGAAGTTGGGAGTGTTTTTGTTGGTCCACCTGCCTGTGTTGAGGTGTTCCCAGCCATACTAGGTTAATACCTGTGGGCCGGTAGTTTGTTCGAGCCAGTAAGCTTTTCTTGGTGAAAACACCATTTCTGGTGGCACAGTATTGCCCTTGCGCCTTTTCCAAAACTAGGTTGAGAACTGGAACAAGATAAAATCCTTTAATTTGAAGTCTAACGGTGGCACAAATAAATAGACCAAAGCCATTGCTTTATGTATCTAACACAGTTTTTAAAAATCAGACTTCTAGGAATGATTGTGTGACTCAACTTCTGGATCATGTCTTAAGAAGAACCTGAAGTTCACTGTCACATCCCTTGCCATATTGTTTTAAACTACCACGTGTGCAACTCTCATGCTGTTAATGCTAGCAGTGCTGCAGAAGCTTCTCTTGATTGTTGCCCTGAAATCATTCTGATCTCCAAATTGATTCTTTTTTTAAAAAGTCATGTTTATTGCATTGTTTATTTTATGTATTGTCATACATAAAATTCAGCCTTCTTTAAGTGTATACTTCTTTGAGTTTTGACAAGCGTATGTACTGGTGGTTGTGTAACCATCAGGATATAGAAGAGTTTGATCACCCCCCCCAAATTTCCCTTGTGTTCCTTATAGTCAGCCCCTCCCTCCACCCCCAATGCCTGGAAGCCACTTTCTAGTTTTGCCTTTTCTAAAATGTCATATAAATGGACCATATTTCTGATTAATCCTTTATTTATTTATTTTGAGAGCAAGAGAGAGCAATTGGGGCAGGGGCAGAGAGAGAGGGAAAGATCGAATCCCCAATGTGGGGCTCAAAGGTAAAAACTGCGAGATCATGACCGGAGCCAAAATCAAGAGTGGGATGCTTAACCAACTGAGCCAGCCATGCACCCCTCTGATTAATTCTTAATCTGAAGGAAACCTGGTAAAATTCTCAAATTCTAACTTTTTTCCAAAATGTGCAAATGTCATCACTTTCTAGTGTCAGTTCCAGAGGAGTGATGATTTTAGGAAGGAGAGTGGTCATTTTGCTTGGCCAGAAGTGCCCAAGTTTTCCTGGCCACGTTAGGGTTGTATATATCTTGTGTGGGCCCCATCTCCACTCCCCTGCATATCTAGAAGTAGTGATGTGGAATACACTGAGATGGACATTCTCTGAAGGTATTTTAGATTTGTAGGTCATTCTGCGTGAGGTCTGACCAACAGTTCCAGCAGCTCCGTGTTAAGTATGTTCTGAAACTCCCCATTAGTAAGGAAAATAACTTCTTAAAAAGTGAAGTAAATGCAGATTTCTTCCAGTAAAATATTAGACTGTGCATATATGTTTTTATTTGAGAGTCTATGCAAGAATTCTCATTTTTGTACTTTTACAAAACGGTTAGGGTCAGAGGTAGGAAGAAAACCACTCCTGCCTTACAAAATTGTGTCTAGTAAGAGACCGTCATAGAAATGCACACACCTGTCTGTCTGGGAATGTTTTGGATGCATAAATTTTAGGAGAAAGACATTAAAAATCACAGTGTCATGTCTTAGTACCATTATCTAATGGTACATTTGACATTCCTGTAGCTATATTTCATCATTCTCTCAGAGCCTATGTGAAGATACAAAAGATGTCATGTACTAACTTATAAGAACCAAAGAGAAATAGAAGGCGAGTGAACAGTATAGTTATCCCTGTTTATTAATCTCAATATTTTATGAGTTAGAGATTTCCATATTAACTTATTTTATATGGCCTATTATCTTTGACACACCAGTGATGTTTTCAGATGACATGAATCAAGTGACAAATAGATCTTTTTATTTGCCCCTATTGCTATATTGAAAGTTATGGAACTTAAAAAATTGGGGGTGGGGGGGATTTTTTTTTTTTTAAGGCTATGAAAATGATTCTGTGGAAGACTTGAAGGAGATGACTTCAATATCCTCTCGGAAGAGAGGTAAAAGAAGGTACTTCTGGGAGTATAGTGAACAGCTCACACCATCACAGCAAGAAAGGATGCTCAGGCCATCTGAGTGGAACCGAGATACCTTGCCAAGTAATATGTATCAGAAAAATGGCTTACATCATGGTAAGATGGAATTACAGCCAAACATTTTGTGTCACTTTATTTTTTTTTTAATGTCTTTATTTATGTATTTTGAGAGAAAGAGCGCTCAGAGGAGGGGCAGAGAGAGAGGGATAGAAAGACTTATAAGCAGGCTCCATGCTCAGTGTGGAGCCCAATGCGGGGCTTGATCTCACAACCAGGAGATCATAACCTGAGCTGAAATCAAGAGCTGGATGCTTCTGAGCCACCCACGTGCGCCTCGTGTCACTTTACATAGAGACCATAAACCATAATGCTTACTAAGTGCACCTGCGTACTCAGCCATTCCTAGCAAAGTGGACAGGGGAACAGGAGAGCTGCTGTATTTACTTATTACTGCAGAGACACTCACAAGTAGCCTTTACCAGTTGTGAGAGCTGTCACCTAAACGGAGGAAGGCCTGTGCAGAAACAACTTCTAGTCATCTCCTGTTCTATTTATCCTACTCGGGAAATGACCAGGAGACTGCCGATTCCCGACCTGCCACAGTTGCTATAAACCAGAAGGGTTGGGGAGAAAGGGGCTGGGCTCCAGCATCTTTATCTTCTGTTCTTGCCCAATCTCCAGGCTGAAATGTAAACAGGGAGATTGGAATCAAAATGGTAATAGGAAGGGGCGCCTCACTGGCTCAATTGGTAGAGCATGCAACTCGATGTTAGAGTCATGGGTTTAAGTCCCACATTGGGTGTGGAGCCTACTTTAAAAAAAAAAAAAAATGGAGGTGGGAAGAAAGGTGGGAAAAGAAAGGAAAGGGAATAATTGTAGAGAAAAGCACTGGAGAGAGGAGAGTTGAATAGTAGGAGTCAGGAGAAACTTATAATCATAGGCAAGCCAAATTTCCAATGGTGAACAAAGGAAGATGTAGTTAAGTAGAATTTCTTCTTTTATTCTGTATGATCTAAAACCTGTACTGAAAATGGGGAGGGCACTAGTAAGTTTGGCTCTCAGTAAACAGTTTTAGTAATCTCTCATGCTACAGATTTATGTTGCTAAGCAATTTTGACAACAGGAATTATATCAAAAGTGTATCTGTGCCTCATTTTCCCTTTCCACTGGCACTCAGTCTGTATTCTACTGTTTGTCAGTGAATATGGCCTTCAGATCGGTTTTCTACCAGAAATGAAAAGACAGGTCCACTAAATAGCTCTAGGTAGCATGTGCCGAGTACTAGGAAAAGTTATTTGGTGTATTATAGTTCACCCCCCATCACTCTTGCCTGCAGTGATAGGGCAAGACCCCCTTCTGTAATATTATTTATCAAACTAACCAAGGAAGAGCTTTCAAAAAAAGCGGTCTTTATTTGCTGGCCTTTTGAGTCCAGCAACAAGGTATACATGTCTGAGAATTTTTCAGTCATAGCGTCAAAATATCTTGGTTTGAGTAAAGTCTCCAGAGTCTTTTCTGGGTGTATATTCTACCCTAGCCCTGATTTTTGGGCTTGGTGAACTTGCCCTCAAGTCCTGAGGTTTGAGATGCTTATTACCACCATGGATATAATTAAGATTCTGACATACCAGGGCTAGAAACTCTAAGGTGCGTAAGGACTTGGCGAAGACTGGCTCCGTGCCATGTTTCCCCCATTTCTTGCAGTTACAAGGTGGGAAGGAGAGGAGGCTAGCCCCTTTAGCATAGGCTGTTAACATGCCGAGACTTCTGAAACATGCCAAGACTTCTAAAAAAGAAAAAAGGTGGAGGGAGAAATGTGGATTTAAAATATGGCTGCAGAATGTGTCTTTTGTTAAATACAGTGATCTAACTTAAATCTCTTTATACCATCTATAGGAAAATATGCAGTCAAAAAGTCACGGAGAACTGATGTAGAAGACCTGACTCCAAACCCTAAAAAACTACTCCAGATAGGCAATGAACTACGGAAACTGAATAAGGTGATTAGTGATCTGACTCCAGTCAGTGAGCTTCCCTTAACAGCCCGGCCAAGGTCAAGGAAGGAAAAAAATAAGCTGGCTTCCAGGTAAATGATAATCCTGTTCACCTGTGTGAATAAAGTCTAGGAGGTGAGGTTAGATTCTAAGTGAGCTTTTATGGATGGCCATCAACCTCTTACTCAGATAGATGTTTTTATAAATACTACAATGAGAGTATTATAATTTTTCCTTTGAAAATAAAAGATGGTATTCAGACTTCATTTATGCTTCATAGTACCAAGAGATGGTATTATGCTTTCAAAGGGGAGAGGTGAAAGGACTCTCAAGTGCATTATATTACAGCAAGGAAAAGGTTTGTCATAATTTTAATTTTTGTTTTGTGGTAAGTCAAATTTTTTACTGGGATATAATTTACTTGAGGTAAAATATATCCCTTTTAATGTACACTTTTTATGGGTTTGACAGACATACCCAATCACATAAGCACCACCACAATCAAGATAATGAATATTTTCCATCACCTTAAAAAATTTCCTCATGCCTCGTTGTAAAGCGAACTCCTTCTCCCACCCCTAATTCCTCACAACCACTAATCCGTTTTCTGTCCCCACAGATTTGCCTTTTCTAGAATGTCACATAGATGGAATTATATGTAGCCTTTTGAATCTGGCTTCTTTGATTTAGCATGAGGAATTCGAGATTCATCCATGTTGCTGAGTAGTATTCCTCTGTGGGGATACACTGTAGTTTATCCATTCCCCAATTGAAGGGGCATTTGGGTTGTTTCTGCTTCTTGCCAGTAATGAATAAAACCACCATAAACATTCACTTACAGGTGTTTGTGTGAACATAAGTTTGCATTTCTCTCTACATGTTCAACTTCATAAGACATTGCCAAACTATATTTCTGAAGTAATAAAGTAAATTTTAAAAAACTTACTGTTTTTCAAAGTAGCAGTAAGTAGTGTTTACATCCCAATTAGCAACATATGATGGTTCCACTCACTTTACATTCTTTTGGTATTGTCAGTTTTTGTTTGTTTATTTTAGTGTACTGATCATAGCTTTATTTTTGGATGTGTGGTAAAATTTTTTAAAAATCAGTTTGGATTAATGACTGTATTGTGTGTTTTTTGGAAACTGAGTTCCTTGATATAAACATCAATAGGCAGTGATTCTCAGTTGCTATTAGAAAATAGTTTGACAGCAGCAAAAAGAAGTATATTCTGAATGTTCACTTAAAAAATAAGTGAACTAATTGCTCCTTCCTTTCACAGGGCTTGTCGGTTAAAGAAAAAAGCCCAGTATGAAGCTAATAAAGTGAAATTATGGGGCCTCAACACAGAATATGGTAAACCTAAACTTTTAAGAATTTAATTAACCTCCTGTTATTTTGCCAACCACTCTCTTTTTCTTCGGTTTTGTTATTTGCTTTCCCTGTATTCTGCCAAGTTTTAGGCCAGCCTCCTTTTTGTTCATCCATTCAGTAAGCTACATACTCTTATTCATTCATGTTCTCCTTTTAGTGAGTGTATCTGTGGCTCCCCATGCCAAATTTCCTCTCTACCCTAGAGAGCTTGTATACTTGTGACCACAATAATCTCCTACTTCCATTTTACAATTGTATTGCTGGGTCAGCCAGTTTTATTGACTAATGTCTGTTTGAGTGGATAATTGAGATCTGTGTTTTACAAATTTGATGGCTCCTTAAAAATCATCTGGGTACATGTTAAAATATAGATCCCTAGGCTTCTCCCAGATCCAATGAATTGGAGTCTGTGCAAGTAGAACCCAGGAGTCCATATTTTTCACACTACTCCAGATTACTCTAGGCAACTATCTTAGCACATATTTGTGAACTGTTGGCTTAGATCAGTGCCCCCCAGTCTTTTACAACATGGCACATGTAAAAAGTTATCATCTCTAAGACATCCTGGGATATAACAGAGTAGGCTGCTCAAGGGAGGGGAAGCCCCTTATGGACTGAGAGGATTATTATTTAAAACACCTGGAACCCTTTTTCAGCACTCTAGAGGTTTGTAAAGCTCTGGTCTTGATCTTCTGTAATAAGAACCATTCTTCCTTTCTTCCTTGCTCTATTACTATTCCTTAAGCCTGGTATCATAAGAGTTTGTATGTTCTTTTGCCTCTAAAATTATGTTCTTCACTGGACAGCTCTTGGGCTACGTTGTATCTGAAAGTGGATCAGTGGCGAAATGACCAGTTGTTATTTGTTTCCAGAGATTTTCTGAAGTCAGCACGTCTGGCACATAGGTGCTCACTAAACTTTATGCAGTTTTCTTAATCCTTTATCTTGATTATCTTGCTTCCACTTGTGAGGGCAGAAAGAGGATTTCCTACTGTGAAGTTTACAACTTGTGAAATGAGCTGATGGTTTTATTTATTAATGGCCACTCAGGAACTCTCATCAGATAAATGAGTTAGGTAAAACAATAGTTGGTTTGTTAGAAAAGAAATCTACTCATTTTCCTATTATTCTTTCTTGCTGTTGAAGCATTCTGACCTTGAGCTCTGTGAGTACATATACACATAATTATTACAATACCATAGGCATTCATATTTCATTTTGGAACCCAGATGACTTACACTGCAGGGAGATATGATGGGCCATTTGGGAGCCTTCTGGCTCTGTGTTTCCTTGGACACTTGTAGGCATCTATCTGTGTGTTGTTCAATTTATGTATTTAACTATAAGTTTGTGTATCTGTGTGCCTGTAGATTTGTGCATTTGTGTATATGCTAATTTACATCTCCACACACATGCTTTGGGTCTGTAATGTAAGTATATTCTGGATTAGGGAACACCTGGGGAATTGCTAAGGGCCAGTTGGAGTGTTTCTGGATGTGTTCTATCTCACTGATTTTTGATAGCTGCCTTAAATTTTTCTTATTTCCAAAACTAATAAAGCCTCTGTTTTCATGTAGGAATAGGCCTGTCTTTAACAGGTTATCATTTTCTTCTCAGTTAGTCAGCATGGAGGAAGAGGATCTTCTCATTCATTTATTTCTCTTCCCCTTCTGCCTTCCTTCTCTTCTCCAGTTTCTGGGAAAGAACAGCCAGCCGTAACTATTGGATTAGAAGTCATTTCAGAACCCCATGAGATGCTCTCATGTAGTCTGCCACATGTAGTTTGAAAATTCTTCCTAGGGTTTCTGGTTCATCCCTCAAGAGAGTGGTGCCCTTGATTCCTTGAGATATTTGTCGGTCAGTCAGTTAACTGTTTTGTGGAACACTCATTACTCACCACCCACTGATTAGCTGAGTGGTTCCTGGAATTTGTGATTCAAAAATCTGTGACATTTGAAAAAGAATTTGGGATTTGGAACTATAGGCTGCCAACCTTAAATTAAACTTTATGAAAAATATATTGCATTAGCCTTCTCTGTTTTTATTTATTTATCTGTATTCTGAAGGTCTCAGTTATTCTGCATTGTATGTTTTGTACTACATAGAATTAAGCACAGCACAGAACCCTTCCTTCATCTTCCCTAGCCCCTTTATTTTAGGATTCAACAACTTATACACTTAAGATGTTAAAATGGAATTTACTTGGCAGTTAGAGGGAAAAGGATTAACAATATCTAAACACAGGAGTTAATGAATTCATCATTTCTGCTAAAGATCAAGCACCCAAATATAAAAGACCACACTGAGAGGGACATCCCTAAGACATCCCCAAGTGGAAAATGAACCAAGTCATGGAAAACTGAGATAGCCCCAAGAGCTAACAAAGAGCAAAAAAATTTAATTTTGATGGACTCCCAATTTGCCCATTTTTCTTTTTATATTTTATATTTTTTTGTGTTCTGAGAAATTTAGCCAACTTCAAAATGCAAATATTTTCTTGTATGTTTTCTCCTAGCATTCCTATAGTTTTAGGTTCTACATTTAGGTTTATGGTCCATTTTAGGTTAATTTTTATTTATGGTGTGGAGTGAGAATTGATGTTCATTTTTATCCATATGAATATTCAGTTGATCAAGCACCATTCATTAAAAAGATTTTCCTTTTCCCATTCAATTATTTTTTCATCTTTGTCAGATCAGTTGACCCTATATGTATGAGTCTGCTTCTGGACTCTGTATTCTGTTCCATTGATCATTTGTCTACCTTTATGTGAATACAAACTATTTTGATTTCTGTAATTTTATAGTAAATCTTAAAGTCGGGTAAGTTTAAGTCCTTGTTAATCCTACAATTTTGTTTTTTCAAAATTATGTTGGCTATTCTGTGTCATTTACGTGACCATATACATTTTGGAATCTCTTTTTACAAAAAAGCTTACTGAAATTTTGATTGGGATTGCTTTCAATCTGTAGATCAATTTGGAGAGAACTATCATCTTAACAAAATGGAGTCTTCTAATCCATGAACTTGGTATCTCTTTCCATTTATTAGGTCTTCCTTAATTTCTTTGTGCCTTGTTTTTTTTCAACATTTATTTTTATTTTTGGGACAGAGAGAGACAGAGCATGAACGGGGCAGGGGCAGAGAGAGAGGGAGACACAGAATTTGAAACAGGCTCCAGGCTCTGAGCCATCAGCCCAGAGCCCGACGCGGGGCTCGAACTCACGGAGCGCGAGATCGTGACCTGGCTGAAGTCGGACGCTTAACTGACTGCGCCACCCAGGCGCCCCATCTTTGTGCCTTGTTTTATGGCTTTCAGTGTAGAATGCATAACATCTTTTGTTCTGTTACTGGCTATTTAATATTTTTTGGTGCTCTGTAAATGGAATCTTTTTTGAAATCTATTTTCTTAAATTTTTTGTTTTAATGTTTTATTTTTGAGACAGAGGGAGAGAGAGAGTGCAAGCAGGGGAGGGGCAGAGAGAGAGGGAAACAAAATCTGAAGCAAGCTCCAGGATCTGAGCTGTCAGCACAGAACCCTTTGTGGGGCTTGAACTCACAAACCACAAGATCATGACCTGAGCCAAAGTCAGACACTTAATCAACTGAGCCACCCAGGCACCCCTAATTTAAAAAAAAAAATTTTAATGTTTATTTCTTTTTTGAGAGAGAGACAGAGTGACAGAGCATGAGCAGGGGAGGGACAGAGACAAACACAGAATCTGAAGCAGGCTCCAGGCTCTGAGCTGTCAGCACAGAGCCCGACGTGGGGCTTGAACCCACAAACCATGAGATTATGACCTGAGCCAAAGTCAGATGCTTAACCAACTGAGCCACCCAGGTGCCCCTGGGCACCCCTATTTTTTTTTTTAATGTTTATTTTTGAGAGAGAGAGAGAGACAGAGAGAGAGAGAGAGACAGAGCGTGATTGGGGGAGGGACAGAGGCAGATGGAGACACAGAATCCAAAGCAGACCCCAGGCTCCAAGCTGTCAGCACAGAGCCCAACACGAGGCTCTCCGTGAGATCATGGCCTGAGCTGAAGGTGCTGACTGAGCCACCCAGGTGCCCGTGAAATTTTAAAAGTAATTTTAAAAGTAAAATTTTAAAACTCTTTAAAAAGAAATTTTAAAAGTAAAATTTTAAAACTCTTTGCTGCTAATATATAAAATGGATTTTTATATATTATTCTTGTATCTTGTCATCTTGCTAAATTTATTAGTTCCAGTGTAGGTATGTAGATGCCCTGGGATTTTCTGTTTAAGCAGTCATCATCTGCAAATAGGGATGGCTTTATTTTTTCTTTCCTGTGTGTGTGTGTGTTTTTTTAATGTTTATTTTTGAGAGAGAGAGTGAAAGCAGGGTAGGGGCAGAGAGAGAGGGGGACAGAGGATCTGAAGTGGGCTCCATGCTGAGAGTAGTGAGCCTGATGTAGGGCTTGAACTCACAAACTGTCAGATCATGACCTAAGCCAAAACCAAGAGCTGGATGCTGAACCAATTGAGCCACCCAGGCTGTTTTTTCTTTTTTTTCTGATATTTTTTCTTTTTTTCTTTCCTGATATTTATGCCTTTCATTTTCTTGCCTTATTGCAATATCTAAGACATTGGATAGACATGGTGATTGTCTTGTTTGCAATCTCAGGGAAGGGAACCTTTCACCTTAAAGTATGATGTTGGTGGTAGGCTTTTTTGTAAGATGATACCCTGTATCACTTTAAGTAAGTTGTCTTCTTTTCCTAGTTTCATTTATCTTGAATAGTGTTGAATAATTGTTATATGCTCTTTTTTGCATCTATTGGAACAGTCATGTTGTTCTCCTTTATTCTGGTAACATATCACGTATTTACCTCTTAATATGGTGAATTACATTAATTGATTTTTGATTATTAAACCAACCTTGCATTCTTAGAATAAACTCTACTTGGTTATAATTTAGTTTCCTTTGTATATTAGAGTCTATTGCAAATATTCTATAAGATTCTATTCTAAAACTTTAAGTTGGATTCTATTGCTAATATTTTGTTAAGAATTTGATGTATATATTCAAGAGAGACATTGGTCTGTGATTTTTTTTGTAATATCTTTGTCAGGTTTTGGTATTTGGACTATTTTGGCTTTATAGAATGAATTAGGCCATGATCCTTCTTCCACTTTTCTGAAAAGTTTGATAAGATCAATTTTGTTTCTTCATTGTATATTTGATGTAGTTTTCCATTAAAACCCTCTGGGTTTTCTTTTGGGAATAAATTTTGTATAAATTAATACTTTTACTACAAATAGGGTGTTCAGATTTTTCATTTCTTCTTGTGTCAGTTTTGTTAAGTTGCATTTTCAAGAAATGTGACCATTTTTTACCAAATTGTTGAGTTTGTTGGCATAGTATTTTCTTATTATTCTTTCAATGGCTCTAGATTCTTAAGTGACAATCCCTTTTTCATTCCATGTCAATCCAAAAGGTGGAACCCCTTTTTCATTCCAATCAATCATATAGGTGATTGATCTATTTAGCTGGGGTTGGTTGGGGGTGGGAGTGGATATCAATTTTGTTGATCTTTTTAAGGAACCATTTTGGGCTTTGTTACTTTTCTCTCTTGTATGTTTGTGTTGTTTTATTGATTTCTGCCCTTTATGATTTCTCTCCTTCTATTTACTTTTGGTTAACTCTTCTTTCTTTCTTTCTTTCTTTCTTTCTTTCTTTCTTTCCTTCCTTCCTTCTTTTTTCTTTTAAAGCTTCTTAAGGTGGGGATATTTGTTTTTAAAGTTTTGTCTTTGGAGGACTTGAAGGACTTCATTTGATTTATTTAATAAACCTGTATTAACATCTATGATTTGATATACAGGCACTATCAGGTCTTAAAGCCATGAAGACAAGTAAGGAAATTGCTTACAGGATAGTAGACATTGATACATGTCTACAGTGTGTTATCGAAAATGGCACATCATTTGAAGTTAGTCCCTTTGGATAAGAAAGCTTACAACCATTACTACTTAATATTTTCTTACACATTTTCCATTTTTGAACCAAATAACTGTTACTACATAATAAAAAGCAAATTCTTCCATGTCAGTGACGTGTTCCAAGTGTCTTGTTCTGTCTTACAGATAATTTATTGTTTGTAATCAACTCCATCAAGCAAGAGATTGTAAATCGAGTACAGAATCCAAGAGAGGAGAGAGGACCCAACATGGGGCAGAAGCTTGAAATGCTCATTAAGGATACTCTTGGTAAGAAGAATATTGGAAAAATTAATAACAGTAACATGTAGTGTAAGATATATGATTTAAGGAGATACTAAGTTCTTTTAAGGAAAAACCCAAATGCTTTTATTGTAGTTACTTTTCTTTACAAGTTGTTTTGTCTTTTGAGATTTTGCATTCATAAACATGTATTGCTGGTTACCACAATTTGTTATTTATACTTCATTACTGAACTATTTTAACACTTAGGAAAGATGAACTTCTAGCAACTTTACCTTTTGTGAGGAAAGGAAAGATCCCTGAGCTGTCAAGCCTGTAATTTGTACTTTGGTGGAGGTTCTTATCTGTACATTTACTCAGTAGTACATTTCACAGGATTCTAATAAACTTAGTTGTGTGGTTTTCCCTGGACAGATTATATAACATGGGGAGGAACAGAGAGGCAGGCATCCAGAAATCAAGTAGAGGAATACCTGATGGAGGAAAGAGGGAGATAATACAGATAATGAGAACTCTAGAGGTGCTGGAGCTTAGGGGCCATAGGAGCAGATCACCTTGGGAGTAGCATCCCAGGACATTGCAGCATAGTGCAATCTGTGAGAACCTTGAAGCATCATAAAATTGGTTCAGCTGTTTCATATGTTCTTTAACAATATTTATTCTAGGACGGTCTTTTAAAAACTGGTTCTTATGTAGTCATTATGTAGAGTGACATACTTCAGCTATCTGAGAATTTTCTTCCAGTTCATTTTTCCCCAGGATGCTGATTGTGTATTGAATCAGGTCACTCAAAAGAATTCGAGCTTACTTTTTTTTTTAAGTTTATTTATTTATTTTGAGAGAGAGGGAGAGAGAGAGAGCAAGCAGGGGAGGGGCAGAGAGAGAGGAAGAGAGAGAATCCCAAGCAGGCTCTTCACTGTCAGTGGGGACCCCAGCTTGGGGCTCGAACTCACAAACTGTGAGACCATGACCTGAGATGAAACCAAGAGCCGACCGTTGAACCGATTGAGCCACCCAGGTGCCCCTAGAGCTTACTTTTTAATAATTATTTAGTTCCTTACCTGAATTCTAGAGTAACAAACACTATAAATCATTCTATTTTCTTAAAACTGTAAATATCTCACAATTTTTTTTACATTTCTGTTAAGACAATTTTTCTTACTTTTAGTTACTATAAATTCATTCAAAGTTTTTTCAGTGCCTGCTATATGGCCCAGTGTGGGGGGATATAGGGTTGAATAACAGACTTGGTCACTAGTCTAAAAATGGAAGACCAAGAATAAACAGAAAAAAATAACAAATTGTGGCAATCACTGTGAAGAAATCAAGATGTTTCCATGGAGTGAAGTGAGCAACAGTTTATTTCTATTTATTTATTTATTTATTTATTTATTTATTTATTTATTTATTTATTTATAATTTTTTTAACGTTTATTTATTTTTGAGACAGAGAGAGACAGAGCATGAACGGGGGAGGGGCAGAGAGAGAGGGAGACACAGAATTGGAAGCAGGCTCCAGGCTCTGAGCCATCAGCCCAGAGTCTGATATTTATTTATTTAATATAATTTATTGTCAAATTGGCTAACATACAGTGTGTAAAGTGTGCTCTTGGTTTTTAGGATAGATTCTCATGGTTCATTGAACAGTTTATTTCTATTTATACAGAAATACTTCTCACAGCTACCAAAATGATTGCATTTTCTTTGATTAAAAATAAATGCAGATTGAATGCTTCCATGCATGTGTCCACAATGCATGTTTCTGATGGTCTTTGAAATTATTAGTTTCTCTTTGTCAGCATTGTGTTCATACTGAAGGTAAAATATTCTAGTATATTTGAAAGGTAGTTTGGAAATCATTGGTAAAATTAGCAATGCATATAGATATTAGCAAAATAGTTTCATGAAGTTTGGCAACATTTATGCTCGAAGGCCAAAGGAGAAGGTTTGTAAGTGAGATCAAGGGCCAGGAAAGAGGGCTTCCTCGGGTGTTCGGAAGGGATAAACAGCTAACATTTACTGGGTACATGCTATGACCTAGGACCTGTCTGCTAAGGTTGTTTAGTCATTTACTTTCACAGCTCTGTGAAGGAGGTATTATTACTCTAGTTTTACAAATAGGAATTAGAAAACACAGCAAGGTATTAAAGTATCTTACGAGTCCCACAATCAATAAGTGGCCGAACCAGGAGTAGAAGTTCTTTGAGTTCCAGTGCTCACACTGCCTCCACATACCATCATTGAGCCCTATCATCTGACTCTCATCTCTGTAGTCTGACCTGAATAGTTTATCATTGGCCCCCTAATCGCTTCATCCAGTAGGCCTACTTGAGAATTTCTTTTTCTTGACACTCATTGTAACATTTGGCACTTTTGAGTATTTTTCTGGAAACATTTTCTTTATTTTAAGATCTGCATGCCTTGTTTCCTATCTTTTTACCAAAAAACAAACAAACAAACAAAAAAAAAAAACAAAAACCCAAACAAACACTAGTGGTGTCTCTGTGGCTCTGGAAAAACCAGTGGTCTGAAAATTAAAGTCATGTTTCCAAAAAACAGAAGTTTGTTTATTGTAGTGGTTAAAATCAGAGTATTTGAAATCAGTTCTAGATTGAACTCCTGGCCCTACTACATACTACATGAGGACCCTACGAAAGTGACTTCACTTCCCTCAACCTAATTTTGTTCATCTATAAAATAAGGACAATTGTGTGGATTAATTGAGAAGAGTGCATACACCCTGCTGAGCACATAAATTCTCAATATTCCATAAGTGTTAGCTGTTGATGTTACCATATTACATCTTAACCATTTAGGTTTTTTTCTTTTTTCTTAAAAGTTTTATTTCCACCTTATTCCTAAAATCCATCATTCATATTTTAGAAAATTGAAGATTTTTTCATGACAAAGTCAATTAAAATTAGTCAAATGCTTAAGTTGCATGTTCACAACATATTAACCTGATAATTATTTGTGATATAATTGGCTAACAAGATAGATCTAATTTTTCTATTTAGGTATTCCAAACAGTATAACATTTCAGTGATTACTGCTTATCAGTAATTAATAATTCTTTTTGCTAAGTTTTGGGAAATGACTTATAGTTACTAGGTAAGTTCACAGAATAGTAAAATGAATATGTAATTATTATATTTACAGAATTACCTTTTCAAAAATAGAGTTGTACATATGTATCAAAATAGAGTTATGCAAAATGAAACAAAACTAAGAACTGTATATTTATACAGAAAATAAACAGTAAAGGGGTTCTTGGGTGGCTCAGTTGGTTAAACGGCTGACTTCAGTTCAGGTCATGATCTCGTGGTTTGAGTTCGAGCCCTGCATTGGGCTCTGTGCTGACAGCTCAGAGCCTGGGGCCTGCTTCTAATTCTGTGTCTCCCTCTCTCTCCACCCCTCCCCTGCTTGGTCTCTCTCTCTTTCTCTCTCTCAAAACTAATAAACATTAAAAAAAAATTTTTTTTAAAAACACAAAAAACCCAAGGTCACCTCAATTACCCAAAATACAAGATGAGATTGAAAAACTACCATTCATTTAAAAAAATAAAACAGGGGCGCCTGGGTGGCGCAAGTCGGTTAAGTGTCCGACTTCAGCCAGGTCACGATCTCGCGGTCCGGGAGTTCGAGCCCCGCGTCAGGCTCTGGGCTGATGGCTCAGAGCCTGGAGCCTGTTTCCGATTCTGTGTCTCCCTCTCTCTCTGCCCCTCCCCCGTTCATGCTCTGTCTCTCTCTGTCCCAAAAATAAATAAACGTTGAAAAATAAAAAAATAAAAAAATAAAACAGTATGAAAGATCAGAAGTTTATTTTGAACAAAACTATATTTATGTAGAAAACACTTAGGTGAAGAGTGGATTCTAACTATCAATATTTTCCTAAACAACCAGTTACTTTTTACCTCATGTAGATTAATTCAGTATGCAAATACGAAGTCCTGGTGAATTTACTTGACTTTTTCTTCAAATGGATTGATGCTGTTTTAATATTTTATGTATTCTTTCAGTGCCTTTCTGTCTTTAATGTTCTTTAAAATAATTTTCAGTTCTTTTATTAGGTAGAGGGAGGAACTTAATATTACCAGTAAAGATTCTTTTTACCTTTTTAGTTTTTAATTTAAAGGCCTTATATGTTGATAAACGTGTATATAAAGGTCAATTTCAAATTCCTTGACTCACATTTTCTTTCCTTTAAAAAAATTTTCTTTAATGTTTGTGTATTATTTTTGAGAGAGAGAGAGAGAGAGCACGAGCAGGGGAGGGGCAGAGAGAGAGAGGGAGACACAGAATCTGAAGCAGGCTCCAGGCTCTGAGCTGTCAGCATAGAGCCCCACGTGGGGCTCAAACTCACAAACCCTGAGATCATGACCTGAGGCTAAGTCGGATGTTTAACCAACTGAGCCACCAGGTGCCCCTTTCCTTGAGTATTTAAATATGCTTCTCCGTTTTGTTTTGTTTTGTTTTTTGGCATAAAATGTTTCTGTTAAAAAGCTAATAATTGCCTAGTTTTTTTTTCTCCTTATAGGTCATTTGCTATTTTTGCCAAGTTGTCAACAGGATTTTTTCTTTTTTTTTCTTTTTTTAATGTTTGTTTTATTTTTGAGAGAGGTAGACCACTAGTGGAGGAGGGGACAGAGGATCCAAAGTGGGCTCCACACTGACAGCAGTGAGCTCCACACGGGGTTCAAACTCCCGAACCCACGAGATCATGACCTGAGCCAAAGTCAGATGCTAAACCAGCTGAGCCATCCAGGCACCCTTTTCTTTTTCTTTAAATCCCAGTAATTTCACTAGACTTTGTCTTGGAGTTGGTCATTTTAGGTTGATATTGTCATGTGTGTACTGTGTTCTTTCAAATATTACTATTTGACCTGTTTCCTTGCTTTGTTTTGTTTTTGTTGTTCAGGGAATTATTATTTGTGGGTTGGACCTTCTTTGCCTGGCTTCGGTATTTCCTATGTATATTTAGTTTTTTATCAGTTTTTTGCTTCTTAATTTCTTTTTTTATTTTAAAATTGTTTCTTGTTTGTACCTCCATGTCTCTTGAAAGCATTATTGTTGTGTTTATTTGCTGCTCTTGTATTTTTTGTTTTTTCTTAATTTCAGAAATTAATTTTTCTTCCAGTTTTTTTCTGAGTTCTGTCACCTTATTTCTGAGTTTTTATATTTCTGATTATTTTGTCCCTTCATGTAACATTTTCTCTAATGTGTTTTAGTTCATTTTGAATATCCTTGCATTCGTTCTGAAATAATAGTAGGTTCTGACCATTTGGGATAATAATAAAGGATATATATGGTCGTTTTGTGGTCATATATGCTAGGATATTCATTGTTTGTAGGAATATTCTTCTCTTTTTTCTTATAATAACTTTATATGGGATTTTTGACCTTGATATTTTTCTATTCATTTGTATGTGAATTTGGTTTTTCTGAACTTTGAAAGTTTGGTTCACAGTAGCTTTCCTGACTTCAGGCTTTACAGAGTTCTCTGTTTTTGTTAATATAAAACTATGTTTTGTATTCATTTATGAGATGGTGTATAGTCTAGCCACACGAAGGGGACACAGGAGAGGAGCAGGAAGAAAGCTTATCCTAGAGAAACAAAGTCACCACATGCCACAAGGGGGCCACATGAAGGAAGCACTAAGGGAGAAGACTCAACAAAGCAGGTAGGGAAGAGACAGAGAAGAGAGAGAGACATGGAGTGGGAGAAAAACAAAGGAACCTGGGGACAAGTGCCTTTATTGGATGCTGAGGTGATATGCAAAAGCAAAGGGTGGGAGGCAATTTTTTTGGTACATTTGTATGTCGCTAGCCCACAGTCAAGTGAGGGCAAGAAGAACTTGTGGCAGGGCAGGTGCACAGGGCAGCTTGCTTTCTGAAATTTCTTGTTCTCTGCTCCTCTCCCATTTTATCTGCACCGTCTCTTTCTTTCATATCTATTGTTCCTGTCTTACTCAATTTTGATTCTTACCAATCCTGGCTCTTCTCATGCAAGGGAGTCCTGGTCAGTCAGTTTTTAGTTCACAGAGGCTAGACTGCTCCAGCCCCTCAACACCTTACTGCGGGCTCCTTGCACTCACCTTGTACTCACTATTCATTTGGACAAAAATCCCTCACGGCTTCAGCTGTGTTCTCATGTTGGTTTCCTGTGGCTTCCAGTGCATAACCTGTTGGCTATTTTATGCTTTTGTTCTCAGGTCCAATTACTCCCTTTTGACTCATCCTAACACAAATGTTGGTAATGTTAATACCATGGAGGTCTTGTCACTTTTGATAGTTTGTTTGAACCCTTTCGGATTTTGGGGTTTGTGGAGATAACTTGTCACTTGTTAATGTTTTCCATGGGTTTATGGTTTTTCTGCTTAATCTCTTTATATGGGGAACTGAGGAGATTAAAAATCTATACAGCTTTGTAACAGTCTTTTCAGAATTCCCTTCTGGAGCAGTTTAAATAAGTTGGAGTTTCTTTTTCTTAAAGATTTGGTAGAATACTCTTTCAAACTGTCTCATCCTGTGTGTTTTTTTGTGATTAACTCTTTGAAAACTTTCTGTGTTCTCTCTGATAATTTGTATGTCAGATTACAAGCTCTTCTGGAGTCAGTTTTGATAATTTATATATTCCTAGAAAATTACCCACTTCCTCCATGCCCTCAAATTTATTAAAATTATCTTCATACTCCTCTGTATTCGTGGCTAGTGCTTCATTTTCATTTGTTTATGTCTACTGTGTTCACCTTCACTTCTTGAATTGGTTAATTACAGGTGGTTCTGCTTCCCTCCCCCCCCACCCACCCACCCAAACAACCAGCTCTTGAATTTGTCAGTTATTCTGATTAGATGTTAGTTGCTTAATTCACTTCTTTTTATTCTTTCTTGTTCATTATATAATTAAAAATCTTTGAAATTTCTTCTGAGTGCTGCGTTAGCTGTATCCCAAATTCTGATGTCATATTTCATTGTTTTCTGAATACTTTGAAATTTTATGCTTGATTTACTCTGTGACCCAAGAATTGCTTGAGAGAGATTTAAAATTTTCCAGAAGGTAGATATTATTATTTTCTAGTTTTGTTATTAACTATTCTTTTTGTGTGTGTGATTTAAGATTTTTTTAAGCTATCTAACATATGATTACATTTATTTATATTTGTTACATTTATTACAACCTATTTAAATGTTCTGTGGGCACTTGAAAAGCAGATACATTTATTATGTTAACATGACTCCCATTATATTGGAGCACCTGGTGGCTTGGTTAAACATCTGACTTTGGCTCATGTCATGACCTCACAGCTTGTGAATTTGAGCCCCACCTCTGCTGTCAGCACTGAGCCAGCTTTGAATCCCCTACCCCTGCCCTGCTCATGCTCTCTCTCTCTCAAAAAATAAACTTAGTAAAAAAAAGACTCCGTTATATGTTGGTTAGGTCATCTTAATTAGGTCTCTTTTTCCTTTTCATTTTTGTAGGGGTGTCCATTTACTCTATGTAAAACTGAGAATGAGCACCCACCACTAATGTATTTGATTTTTTCTCCTATTTTCCGAGGTTTTGCTTTTGAATGCTGGAGTGCTTGAATGGGAATCCTTACCAGTAGATCTTTATTATGAATTGTAATCTTTACATCATGAAGCATACTTCTTTTGTCTTATTAATAGCTTTTTCTCTGAATTCAGTCTTGTCTGATATTATAATATAAATACAGCTTTCATACTATTTATATTTGCTTCGTATACCTTTGCCTACTCTTTTATTTTCAGTCTTTCTGAATCACTTCATACTAGATACATCTCTTTTAAAAACATTTAAATTCAAATTTAATTTTGATAAGCATATTATAAAATTCACTTTTAGATTTTTATATATACCATATAGTCCTTTATTTGTCAGACTGGGAGTTTTTCTTTAATAGGTGAGTTGAACTCATTTTTTATTTATTGATACATGTTTGATTTTAGTTTTGTCATCAAAAAATCTGTTAGCCTTTGTTCATGTGGCTTTTGCCTTTTTATATCATTCACTATATGATCCATCATTATAGTTTCAGTATGTGTTCTTTGATAATTTGTAAGCTCTGCATTGTTATCTTGTGAGTTGACTTTTTTAGTTACAACATATATATTTTTTCCCTTAACTTTTCATTTAAGAAAAGTAGAAATAGTACACTGAACATCTGCTTATCATTCAACTAGATTCACCAGTTGTTAATATTTTGCTGCACTTGCTTTATTTGGATATCTACTTATTTTTATTCCTAAGTATCTGAAGGTAACTTCTAAACATACCCTTCATCCCTAACTACTTCAGCATGTATTTCTTGAGAACAAGGACATTCTGAGAATAAGGCACAATACCATTTTCACATCCAAGTACTTCAACATTGATACAATATCTATATGGAGTCCATATTTAAACTTCCCCATTTGTCTCAATAATGTCCCTTAGAGCCTTTTTGGTTTTGATCCATTAAGTATCATGCATTACATTTATTTATATCATTTTTCTCCTTTAGTCTAGACCAGTCTCCCAGTGTTGTGTTTATTTTTTCCTATGAAAAATCTAGGTAGCTGTTCTTGTAAAATGTCCCAACATCTGGAGTTGTCTGTTTGCTCATGATTACATGCAGTTAAATTTTCTTGGCAAAAGAATCTTCATAGGTGATTATCCTTCTCATTCCATCAATCAAGAGGCACATATATCAGTTTGTCCCATTATTGGTCATGTTAGATTTAGTCACATGATTGAGGTAGTGTCAATTGTCTGTTTTTTTTACAGTATCTTTTGACTTCTTCCTGGGAGGAGTGACTAGATATTTTTCTATTTCCATCTTGTTTTAATCATTTATTTTCTCATTACTTTTAAAACGTGCTTATACCTCTGTTATTTGACTTATTTTTTTTGAGTTTTTTTTTTAATGTTTTATTTATTTTTGAGACAGAGAGACAGGGCATGAACGAGGGAGGGTCAGAGAGAGAGGGAGACACAGAATCTGAAGCAGGCTCCAGGCTCTGAGCTGTCAGCACAGAGCCCGACGCGGGGCTCAAACTCATGGACTGTGAGATCGTGACCTGAGCTGAAGTCGGCTGCTCAACCGACTGAGCCACCCAGGTGCCCCTTGAGTTTTTTTTAATGTTTATTTATTTTTGACAGAGAGACAGAGACAGAGCATGAGCAGGGGAGGGGCAGAGAGAGAGGGAGACAAAGAATCCAAAGCAGGTTCCAGGCTCTGAGCTGTCAGTACAGAGCCCGATGTGGGGCTCGAACTCACAGACCACGACATCATGACCCGCCTGAGCCACTCAGGCACCCCTGTTATTTGACTTACTGATTTTGAAGTATCTTTTGACTCCAGCTGTAGGAGATGAGGGAGATGAAAAACTCAACATACACTGTCTTCTACCTTTTTTTCCCTCTTCTCTTCCAACTTTTGTTTATTCGTTCACTTTCTTTAAAATGAAGAAAAGGGGGGGGGCACCTGGGTGGCTCAGTCGGTTAAGTGGCCGAATTTGGCTCGGGTCATGATTTCACGGTCCATGAGTTTGGACCTCGAGTCGGGCTCTGTGCTGACAGCTCAGAGCCTGGAACCTGTTTCAGATTCTGTGTCTCCCTCTCTCTGACCCTCCCCCGTTCATGCACTATCTCTCTCTGTCTCAAAAATAAAGGTTAAAAAAAATTTTTTTAATAAAAAAAGGGAACATAAACTTAATCCAGTAGTTCTAAAAATTACTGAAAACATCCCTCAGATCAGAGTTTTCAGTTACATGGGTGAAACCCATCCATGGGATGCACAGAGGCTGGAGAAGTTGGAAGAGACTGGCTGAAAAAACAGAGCAAACATGCTGGGCTGGGGAACAATGCTTGTTGGTGGGTGTGGGTTTGGGCTTGGACTATTTTTTGGAACCTATTACCTGTCATCTCCCCCACTTAAAAATGGTGATTAACCATTCTTCATTATTGGTTTGACCTTTCTAATCTAAAAATTATAGGCTCTGGAGCACCTGGGTAGCTCAGTCAGTTAAGCATCTGACTCTTGGTTTCAGCTCAGGTCATGATCTCATGGTCTTGGGATCAAGCCCCGTTTTGGGGTCTGTGCTGAGCATGGAGCCTACTTGGGATTCTCTCTCTCCCCCCCAGCCCCTCGCCCCCCCTCCCTCTCTGCCATCCCCTCCCCCCATCTCTCTCAAAATAAATACACATTTTAAAACTGTAGGCTCTAATCTGACGAGGAGATTGAATTTCTATAGTAGCAAGCAGCTGAGTACTCATTTGGACTGGTGTCAAGCTGGGGGCCACCCCTGACCTTCAGATCTGCCTACTTCTCACCTTCCATCTATGCCATCGCCAATTCTGTGCCTAAGTGTGCCTTATTTCTTTTTCCTAGGTCTCCCAGTGGCTGGGCAAACCTCAGAATTTGTTAACCAAGTGTTAGAGAAGACGGCAGAAGGCAATCCCACTGGAGGCCTTGTAGGACTAAGGATACCAACATCAAAAGTGTAATCAGCCTCATTGGACCACTGGTCAGAAATGTCTGTTTGTCACATTATTCATTGTAAATTTTCATTCTGTTTTGCATGTCAGTTTAGCATTATGTAAACATTGATTAGGTTACATTGTTTTAAGAACTAAGTAGCATAAGTGAAGCATGATCCAAAATACTTGATTATTGCATTTTCAGAGCATAAACCATGGTTAAAACTGCTACTGGCATCAGAATTGGAACGTGTACATTTAAGTAAACGTTTAGGTACAGATTGCGAAAATCTGTTAAAGTCAAACAAGTTTCGGAGGAGTGAAGATACTAGTAAATGCCAAATACTGTGGCAGGTTTATGCTCTGAACCACACAAAAAAATTGAGGAAGCATTTTTTTAAACAGTCCGTTTAGATTGTTTTTAGAATTATTCCTTCTGTTCTGATTTTTCCACAACCATTAATCTCACTTGTACATGGCACAACCCAGCACTCATGCCCATGTGCCATATTAGAAGTTCATTTTCCGAGCTCAATATGGTATATATAAATATATATATAGATATATATATAATGTCTGTGCAAGTAAGAAAAAAAAGCATATTCTTTGTGCCTTGTATTTTGGGGAAACTATAAAACTGGTAATATTTTGTATGATGAAAACCCTACTGAGGAGAAACAAGATATATAGATGGAGAAATTATGGGGTTTAAATGTTTTTTTGTTCCAACTCTTTTTCAAATTTTTTGAATGTATATAGGACTATGTTGAAATGTAGATATATGCCACAGAGTCTGTGTATTGTATAAAAAACAAAACAAAAAAACAAACAAAAAAAAGATGGCTCTAGAAAACTCCTATTTCGGTACTTGACCGGAAGAAGACAAATACTTGCACATTATTGCGATTGTTTTATTTTTTGTACCAAAGACAAATGCAACTGATATGGCAAACTGCCAGTCTAAGTAAAGTTTTGCACAGCTTACATGATACTGTATGAATGTATGAAAAACAAAGGAAAAAAAACCCAGAAAAATGAAAAGGTCAGGGTTAGGGATCTTACTGAACTGTGAATCTTATTTCTGTTTGGGTCCAATTATCTACAGAAGGAGCATCCACACATACAGATATTATTTTGCTGTTCCTCTCATTCGCTTCCATAGTAGATAAGTTGGTGGCCATTTAGATGTCCGTAAGTCTTTTTATTTCTGCACTTATTGTAGGAAATTTTAATATATTTCATTTTAGTAAGCTATTGGTAAAATAGTTTTTGACCTTGAAAATTAAAGTTTATTTAGCTTATTGTAGTATACTTCCACCAAACAACCAAAATACAGATTATTTTTATTGTATTATATATATATATGTAAAGAAAGAAAAAAAAAGCTAAAAATATCTAATTCTTTAGTTGCCACTTTTCCAATCAATGTATTATTGTGCATGTAATATTTTCAAAGATCAACACAAGCTTAAAACAAAAACAATTTATAGATTTTTATATTTTTGTACAGGTATTTTCAAACTAGCTTCTTCAGACTTACATGTGACTTCTTCTATGTTTCTAGAACTGAGAAATAATTAACACATTTAGTTTTTAGGTGCTCTTTTTTGCTCACATAAAACAGCTTCATTAGTCAGTGTTTTAACTATGTTAAAGCTTTACCTCTTGATGAGAAATTTCTTGTGTCAAGGCAGCATTATAAACCTTCCCCACAGATCTTTCCATTCTGTCTCTCTTACTGTTGATTCTCAAATCTTGTGTTTTGAACTCTGAAAACTGGTGGCTTAAAAACTATACTTAAAAAAACAACAAAAAAAATCCTATCTAGCCCAGAAAAAAATACCAAAAATTTCAGACCTAGCTGCTGGGAAAGTATATATTTCTCCAACCATTTCTCCGTTACTCCCTGGAGAATTTATTCCTTAATTATATTTTGTTTTTACAGTGTGTTTCCTTTTCTTCTACTTTATTCCCCCAACCCTCACCGCTATCTGTAAGCTGTGGCATATGAAGCTATAGCTTATAAAGGCTTGATTCTAAAACACACAGTAACAACTGAACTATGTCCTTATATGCTTCTTTGACATCATGAAAAGGAAACTCCGAAAAGGATTAACACCTTAGCTGAACTGTGATACACAAGATTTTCCTGTGTGCTTGGTGGAAATGTACCTGGTCAGTGCATTCATGCTCAACAGGCAATAAGCTCAGATCTAATGGTTTAATAGAACGTAAGCTCATTGTTTAAAGTTTTTCCTCTTCAGGTGGGAGAAGGCAGAGCACAGGCTTATAACTTGGAAGTATCTGAAGTTTTGACAGAGTGTGTTTAGTAGATTGAAACATGTTCCAAAATATGGCAGTTTTGCAATCAGGTGAAAATCACTTCATGATAGAGATTCAGCTGATGAGGTTTATAAAATTGTCCCTTTCTAGCTGCTCTGTTAGGAATTCTGGTTTTTGATACTTTTTTCCTGTCTGCAAACCAGAATTTGATTTTTTGGTCTTGCATTTCAGAAAAAAAAAAAAAAAGACTTTGAATCTGTTTAGTAGATTCCATATCCTTGCATTTCAGTGTTTTATATGTACTACTTAAGTTAAATAGTTTAAAAGCTTTTAAATAGTTGAGCTTTTTAATGTTGACACTTTATTTTGTACCTATTTATATATGTATGTATATCTTAGAAAAGCACTTTGTTAAAAAAAAAATTGCATTTTATATGATTCCTGCCATTTGCTGCTAAATCTGGGCTGGTCAGAATGCTGCAGCGATACTTGATCTAAATAAAAAAAAACCTGGCAGTAAAATGTAGAGTGAAAGTTAAATCCTCTTGCTGTTTTAACTTTATCATAAAGATGACATAGGCAAGCTGTGCAGCTTTACATTTTAACCAGGGGACTCTGTGGCATTTAAAACCGTCTAGAAATGGTTGTACTTTAATGCCAGTAATAATCTGCTTCCTCTATTGTCATTCAAATATATACGTTTAGTGTATCACACAACAGATCTTATAAGGGTAACGTAAAAACCCCAACAATTGTACATGTTCTGTTTTTGAAAATTGTGGCATGTATTTTTGGGCGAAGATCATTAGAGAAGAGCTCTCTAAAGGTTTTCTGTGTTCATACATGGTATACAGATAGCTCATAATGAAGTCCAGAATCTTACTTTAAGTGAAGGCATTGTGAATTCACCTCAAGTAAACCCATTGTTCCAAAAGCAATTATAAACTTTGACTCGAGTACTACTATGATTTAAGAAAAAAAATACAAAAAACGTTCTTCCTCGTTTCAGATACACTGGATTCTTTATAGAGTTTGTCTCCATATGAAAGCATGCTGTCCAGTTGTTCTTGTTAAGATCTTGTCTGAGTTTTGAATTGGGTGCCACACTTTTTCAGTCAATATGATTGCTTGTCCTACTGTACCATGTATGATTCTTGTCCTTTCCTATATCCTTCATGACAGATTATGATGTGGCTTTATATTGTGCCTTACTTGTACATTGAAACTGAACATCTTCATTCCCTTCCACTTCCTAAATCTTTCACTTTGACCTTTTTGGTAAGAGAATCAGAGCAATTATAAACACATCGTGGAGGATTTCAGATGGGTATGGTTTCAAATTCCCTCTCTTCACAGTTATTTTATATTTGTATGGAAGACCAGTTTTGAATGGTCTTTAAATATGAGAGGGAAAGACTTAGCAGTAATTTCACTACATCCCTTTTTTCTGACTTTCATGAATTTGTCCTACATCTTCTTTCTGATGCTTGACTTTATTTGCTCCGTAGCAATAGTCTGCATTTAAAGAAAGGTGTGTTCAGTTCATCAGCTTGAAATTGACTATTTCATCTTTCCAGAATTTTTTAGGAGAAGAATACCCGTTTTGTTTGTTTTATAAAACAGATGACAAGTCTCTTTAAAAGAAACAGAAGTACAGTACTTTTGAAATACAATGCTGTTAGTTTGGATTTCTTTTTTTATATATACTATTCATACAATTATCTGATGTTTGCCTTCATTAATAAAGCTGTTAGTTTATTCACCAAAATGTCAAGAATGGATGTGCTTTTCTTTATTCCATACATTTAAAAATATTTTAGCTGCTAAGATTTAGTTAACTTTCTAAGAAACAAATTCAAGTTGCCTTCAGCAGGAATTAACAAAAGCTTATGTTCCCTTTCTTTATATAGTCTTCCTAAAATTCTGTTCAAGTATTTTCTAGTTAATTATGTAAGAGAATGTTAGCATCTCTCCAAATCTTGAAACTTGAATTTTGAGAATGCATTGAATTATGCTTTCAGTGTTAAAGTAAAAGGTTTCAATTATCCTTCTAGTGAAGTCGATTGTGGAATACCATTTCCCATGGAACTGAGGCCATTTCCACAACTTTGCACAGAATTGCAGTCTTGTTCTTCCCTTGGATCATGACAAATAAGTCTCACACAGTGCCGTAATACTTGTGGATTCTTTTGTAATCTTTGTAATCTTAATAAGGGCATTATGAGAAGATGACTCCATGTTTTTTTTTAATATTTCAAACACATTGGGATGGAACAATGAATGTCCGCTGTAGGAACAGTTGTTTCGTTTTAAGGAATAAGCATGTTGGGAAAAGATGATGAAAATGTACTACTGACAGTTTTACACTTCCATAGGCGAGTGGGATTATGTGTTGAAGCATAATCCTCATGCTTAGTAAACTGACTGAAATTGTAGAAATTACACCTAGGAACTGAATGATGCCAAATTGCCATCTTTCTTTAGAAAAGAGAGGTTTGGGTGTAGTAGTGAGGGACTAGAACCTTAAAACTGCTTCCAAACAGTTATCTTGGAATCGAAGACGTGGTGGCTAGCGAAGAACACGAGGGTCCGGTATCTCAGTGTGCCAAGTTCAGGTGAACTAGGTTTGCCTCTTTCATAACCATGTAAACACAATGGTGTGTAGGTAATTAAATTCTGGGTGTATGGGAGCGGGACGGACTACTGTGTCTTGCCCTTCGCCCTTTGTTTTTTTCGGAACCAAATAACAGAAATGTGTATGTGCGTACTGTATCTGCCTTCTCCACCGCATCTTTATGACACTGTATTCCGCTGCCTGCTTTTTTTTTTTTTTTTAACCTTCTTTCCCTAGGATTTGTCCTCCAACTTAGCATTTGTGATTAACAGTTGATACTAGGGCTGACCGCACATGAGAAGTCACAAGAGAAGAGTGGAAGGGCAAGAATTCAGAGCATTCGTTCATACAATGTGGCAACCTCTTTTGCGTAGTGGCGTAGGATCCTGTTTGTAATGCTATCATAAATATTCTGTAGTTTTGTTTCCCCATTCCCCCAACTGGAGCTATGAAACTTATTGGATTCAGTCTTGTCTTTTGTCTAGAAAGAATTTTATCTTGTTGACGCATGAGCTGTTTAAAAATTATTCTATTAAATGTTGGTTAATAGTTGTGCAGTTTTTCTTTTCAGAAGAAGAGGCAATTCAAATGTTGCCTTTGTTTTCTGTCACCTTCCAACCCCCCCAGCACTTCTAGTCAGATACAGATTCATCAGTGTATGCAACATCCTTTGTAATTTAAAATAAAAAAAAAATGAAAAGGTTTTGAATTGTTTGCCTCATGTTTTCGCCCTTCCCTTCTCTGTTGCTTTTCTGTCGTTTACCAAGGTGGCTAACCATCTCCTCGTCTGCAAAGAAATTGCAAACTAAAGACAGCAGTGAACTGTGGATTGTGCTGCCCCTCTCTTGGTGTAGGGCATAAAGAGCTAACGTTTTGGACACTTCGGGCTTTTTCAGAACTCTAGTGAAAGTTAGTGATTATGGAAAATTATTTGTTGATGAAAACATTTGCATTCTTCATAGTTTGGAACATAGTTTAGTTACATGTATTTTTCGTCTTTGATTCTTCAGGCAAGCAAGGGAAATAAAATGTTTCAAGTCTCTCCTGACTTAAACATTTGTATGTGCTTGTATGTTTAATCAAAGTACGTCTCTGAGATAGGCTGGGTATATACACAGAGCCTTAAGTGAGGGGACCTGAGTGAACACCACCGTGGCACTGTGTTCCTTCAGCCAACAAGCATTTGTTTAGCCCATGCTCCGCCAAGACTTGTGCTAGGTACGGACTGTAAAGAGATTAGAGAGACATCCAGGAACTCCTGAGGTTGCTGAGGGGAGGCAGCATGTGAACAGGATCGTGGAACAAGACAAGAGCTGTTACAAATGGAAAGGGTTCTGGGTACGTTATTGCCGAGATACTTGCAAGGATGCGGGTACCACATCCAGTAGGGTAGATTAGGGAAGAATTGACAGGCTTGTGTTCGTGATGTCCCAGGACTCTTGCAAAAAGCTCTTTTGCTTCATTCAAGGGATATTGGGGCCATCAGAGAGCAAAGTGGACGTGGCCTCTCAGGGACTGGTTCTGCTTCAGGACTTGACCTCCATCCCAGGAGCCTCTGTCATGGTCTGGGAACTTTTAAGGAGTTGGGTGAGCCAAGTCAGTATAGTCCTTAGGAAACCAAACCTTTTGTGGGTAGCACCTAGTTAAATGGGTTGTTCGGTTGTCCCTCCTCACCCAGTGATTTCAGAACCAGGAGAGCTCTTTAGCAAGCAAGCAAGACATAAGTTGGGAAATGCTTTAATATTCCTGCTGAAAGGTTTATAATAGGAAGAGGGTGTTAGAAAGGCTAGGAGCACCTCAGTGACTCTGTTGGTTGAGTGCCCAACTTCGGCTCCGGTCATGATCTCATGGGTTGTGAGTTTGAGCCCCGCATCCAGCTCTCTGCTGTCAGCCTGTCAGCACAGAGCCCGCTTTGGATCCTCTGTCTCCCTCTCTCTGCCTTGTCCCCGCTTACGCTCTCCCCAGAATAAAAAAAAAAAAAAAAAAAAAAAAAGTCTAGAAGGCTGGGGGTAGCATTCATTAAACCCCTGCTAGGTGCTTTCCTGTCAGGTAACTCTGCTCTCCGTGGCGCAGTGAGGTGGGTGGTTGTGTCCATCTTACAAAGGAGAATAAACTCCGTTGAGGAGACTCACCTCACACCCAGCGTGTGTGATGGCCCCAATTCAAACTCCTGTCTGCTGTCTGCACTGAGAGACGATTCGTACTCCTGAAGGGCCAGGCCAGGTCACAGGCAGCATATAATGGTATCTGTGTAGGAGTGAGATAATAGGCTTAGAATCTGAAACCAGAAAGAACTAAAGCTAAAACCAAGCAGACGTAGTAACCAAAAGTTAGTCTCAGGATGTGTGGGTAGAGGTGATAGAAGCAAAATAGTGTTGGCCAAAGCAGCCTGTGATCGAGAGTGTGGGTCACCACACTACGTCTATCCCTCAAAGATGGCCTCTAGATTAAGGGCTTAGAGTTGGGTCTCTTCGTTAGAAGGGAGCATGTTGGAGGTGGAGAAAAGGGGATCTGTGTTTTCTTCTCTAATTGCTATGTAGAGAATTGCATGGAGACTCTCAGTTGCATAGAGGCCCAAGGTCATGCATCCTAAATAGGGAGCTTCTATTTGAGGATCCAAAACTTTTGAGTGATCTGAAAAATGTCAGTTTCTTTAAAAGATTCTAAACTTAAAACATCACCGGGAATGAACTTAAAATGTACAGGGTCTGGATAAAGAAAACTTTAAAATAATATGAAGGACATAGAAGAAGACATGAACAAATGGAAAGAAAGACCCAAGTTCTTGAACTGGAGCAGCCAACAACATGAAGCTGTCCTCAAAATTAACAAATGTAATGCTATCTCAATAAGACATACCAATGGGTTTTTTTTAAAAAAACACCTAAGTTCATATGGGGAAAAAAATAATAGCTGGAAGATGATGCTAGGGGGAAAAAAAGATTGGGTGTTTAATCCAAACATTAAAACACATAAAACTATAAATAAAACTAAAAATTTTTGGTGCATAAATGAATAGGCCAATAGAACAGAAGGAAAAGTTTAGAAACAGATTCAAACATAAGAATTTATTATGGTAAATGTGCCATCCAGAACCAGGGAGAAAAAAAGACGGATTCTTCAGAAAATAGCGTTGGAACAACTGGGAAACTCTGGAGAAAGAAAAGTTGGCTTGTATCTCACACCAGATTTCAAACTGTATACATAACAGGAAATGTGGGCAATTCCTTTAAAATCTGTGGGAGGGGGTGGGGAGAATGTTCTAACTTGGATCCCAAATTCAGGAGTCATAAATGAAGATCGACAAATTCTATGTGAAACAAAAATAAAAAATTGAAATCTTTTTAAAGTCAAAAACATCATAAGCCAAGTCAAAATGCTATAGACTATGAAAAAAACTCATCTCTAAGGGATAATCCTCCTAATATATTAAGAGCTCCTGGAAACTAGTATGAAAAACCAACCACCCAATAGAGAAATGAGTAAAGTAACTACAAATAGCACTCAATCTCATTCATAATAAGAGAAATGCACATTAAAAGATGGCAGTTTCACTTAATCAAACTGGGAAAAATCCTAGTGTTTAGCACACCATGTTGGTGAGGCCATGGGAACGCAGGCATTTGTACCACCTTGCTGTGTATAACTGACGTAACCTCTATGAAGAGCAATCTGGTAGTTTGTATCTAAATTTTAAAATGCACATATCCTTTCATCTAGCACTTCCATTTGCCCTGGGCAAATCATCCTGTGCCTGTTTCTTCATGTGTAAAATGCAGACAATTCTACCTCGTAGGGTTGTTGTGAGAATTGTTAGATGAAACACATTAAGAACTTTGTACAAAGTGCCTGGCACATAGGAAGTACTCCAAAAATGTCAGCAATGTAATAGCAGCTAATGCACGTTGAGCTTTTAAACATATGCTGCATTTACTACACGGTGCTTGGTGCTTTTCATGTATTACCTCATTTAATGCTCCAGCCATCCCTGTGATTATCACCAGTTAGCCTCAAGTTTCTGAGGCACAGAGATGTGAAGTGGGTTGTCCAGCAGGATTCAAGCAGGGTTGACTCCCAAGCTTCCCTTAAGGGAGGGTGCGTGGAGCACTGGAGTAACACAGATGGGCAAGCCATGTGTTGAGTTTTGAGGGAAGATGTGGCTCTCAGTTAAGGCTCTGCCACTCTCAACTTGGGTAGCCTTGGGGCAGGATGTTCAGTTTTGTTTCACTTTTGACCTACTCTTAGTCCATCTGCCAATCTGTAAAACTGGGGTATAACTATTTCAAGTGTGGTTGAGAGGATTAAACTAGGCATTCAGGTCTTCCTAATTCATGCTTGCTGATGTGAACCAAAGTACGCAGGGTGGGAGCAAAAGGGGAAACGCATTCTGAGAAGAGGGAACAGCACATTCCAAAGCTACAGATCTAAAAAGAGCCTGAGGAATCCAGGAGTGGGATGAGATGCGGTGGCTGATGGCCTTGAAGATCAGCTAAGAAACTTGGACAATTTGATAATAAAAATAAAACGAAGAGCCACCATTTTCTGAGAGTCTGCTCTTAATTATTTCCATCAAAACTACTCCAGCGAGGTAGATTTAATAAATCCAACTGTACACAAAGGGGAACTGCCAGGAGCCACAGAAGAGGTGTAAGCTGGGAGGTGGCTTGATCAGTTGTGATTTTAGAACCCTTGGACCAACAGGAGGTGCTCTAAGAGAACTGCCTTGAATCCCATACATTAAAAGTATTAATAACATTTATCATTTTTGCATTTATTCCACAATTTATATTCACCGTAGAACATATGAAAAATACAAGAAAGTTTAAAGAAATATAAAAAATTGTTAATTCCACCCTCTAGAGAATCCCAAGGGATACTTTCCTTCCAGTCTTCTCCCCCCGCCCCCACCTTAATCCAAAAAAAATATGTAGTGATTAGAATGGCTCTTAGATAGAAGATGTGGAGAGGTCAGTGTTAAAACGCCCTTGATACTCCTTCTCTTCTTCCTTTTCTTAGGACCACACCAAGGGGAGAGCCGACTCCCTCCGCGTTTTCAGGGATACTCCCCAGGACTCATCGCCGCCACGCTCGCTCGCCTCAAGCCGGTCTCTAGGGGGCGCTGCTGCAAGACCTGGAGCGGAAGGAAGGCGATGCTGAAACGCGGTTAAATTTGGGCACCGCCGCCGCCCGTAGTCGGCGTCCTCAACATGGCGGCTCCCCAGGATGTCCACGTCCGTATCTGTAACCAAGAGATTGTCAAATTTGACCTGGAGGTGAAGGCGCTTATCCAGGTACTAATTCCCGGGACCCGTGTCGGGCCCCAGCAGCCCTAAACCCAGGCTCCTCTGGCCTCCTGTAAGCTCGGCGGTCTCACTCCCAAGCTTTCCCCGCTTGGTCAAGTCTCCGAGGTCGTTGGCCCCGTCCCAGGGCCGGCTGCTCCCTCCCTCCCCCTTTGGTCCATCTCCTCGACCATTGGCCTTGATCCTCTATCCAGTTGCGGTTGCCTTGCCCTCTTCTGGACACTCTCGTGCTCCCCCATCCTGACCAAGCTTACCCTTTGTGACCCCCACTGGTCCCTCCCACTCCCATTTCTCGACCCGGACCGCCACACAACATACCTGTCACCTTGGGTGGCCCCGCCTTCTGACACCGCCCTCCCCACCAGTTGGTGGAGTCCTGAGAGCCATTGGCCCCGCCCACTCCTGACCTGCTCCTCTGGGTCTGGTGCCCGGTGACACCAAAGGCCGCCTGACACGGGAGGCACCAGGTGAAATGAACGTAACCTCGGCCGTAGTTGTGACTCTGTAAATGAGGAAATCAGGTAAAATGCCAAGGCCTGGGGCAAAACTGCGACCCGGACGAGGAAAGTCCGCCTAGAGAAGGGGCTTAGGGAGTCTCTACAACTTTCTTTAACTGATGGGGTAATTGAGGTGTTTTGCCTTAAGCTATTTAAGGTAGAAGGCAGCAGAGCGATGAACCAATTGGCACAAGCAAGAGTTAGGAATGTAGAAATGATCCCTTGAACTTATCAAAAAGAAACCAAGAGTTTTAAACCTTGGTTTCAGGCAAGTCATTTCCATTTCCAACAGATGCTATTAAACATTAGATGTAGGGGCGCCTGGGTGGCTCAGTCGGTTAAGCGGCCGACTTCAGCTCAGGTCATGATCTCGCGATCAGTGAGTTCGAGCCCCGCGTCAGGCTCTGTGCTGACAGCTCAGAGCCTGGAGCCTGTTTCAGATTCTGTGTCTCCCTCTCTCTGACCCTCCCCCGTTCATGCTCTGTCTCTCTCTGTTTCAAAAATTAATAAACGTTAAAAAAAATTTTTTTTAATAAACATTAGATGTAGACTCAGAGTTTGCAAGTAACTGTGGCAAAAACTGAAGGAAAGTTGGATTCCCCATGGAAACCCGATGCAGGATAAACCAAATTAGTGCTTTATCATGGTGCAAGAAGTGGGGTTTAATAAGTCAGAGAACAAGTGAGGAAACTTGATGCAAACATTTAAACTTCTTCAACTTTACTTCTTCTCCATACACACTGCAGTACTTCTGGGCTGACTCTGGAAAAATAAGCGTAGGATTCATACAAATAAAACATTTTCACATAATCTAAGTTGGGTAAGCCCCTTTTGTACTGTGTTTGGGTTCTCATGATTGCAAACGAGAAAGATTGATTATACGTAGGTGTACTGCACTCTTACTGTGTTCCAGCTCCCCTGCAAAGTGCTTTACATACATATAAGGTTTATGTGGTAGGTAATGTGGTGAGGAAACTGAGGCACAGAGAACTCCATGACTTTTTGTTACACAGCTAAGAAATTGCTACAGCATCTGCATACTCTGGCTCCAGAACCTGCTCTAAAACCTGACCCCAGGGCTTTTGGATGCCCAGAAACCAATTCTAGATCTCCCCTCGAACATGTCTGTAGAAACCAATTCTAGATCTCCCCTTGAACATGTCTGTAAACACCGTGATTGATATATAATAGATGGTTTGTAAAATCAGGGTGAAGTTAATCTTGTCATATGATGCCAGGAGTTGATCCTGATTTTCAAGTTGGAAAGTTCTAAAGTTATAGTGTCACTTTTGGATGTCCGTTCTTGTTGGACATACAAGCTGCTTTAAGCCTTTTATACTGATCCTGTGGTGTTTTGTTGAAATCAGGAACTAATAAGTCAGGACAGCTGTGTTTCTTTTCATACTTTTGTATTACCTGCTCAGAATTACAGAAATAGGAGAGAAATGTAAATGATAATGTTTTTGCTTGTGTTGCTGAGGTAAACAGCAAAGATCAGGATGAATTAACAGGCAGTAGGCCAGCCTTAGTTGTGATCTGAGCCAGTCTTCTCACTGTACAGATGGTATCATTTCACTTCATTGCCTTGAGAAAGTCCCTCTCACCTTTTCAATGTCTCCTAGGATATTCGGGATTGTTCAGGACCATTAAGTGCACTTACTGAACTGAATACTAAAGTGAAAGAGAAGTTTCAGCAACTGCGGCACAGAATACAGGTGAGTAGCTGCAGAAGTAAGATGTGGAGAATGCGTCACAATGAGGGGGCTCCATCCGGGAGCCGCCTGAGCGCTGTCCGGTTTCTTCAGTAGACATTTAGACAGTGAGGGTAACTGTACTAACTTGCTCTCAAGGTCAAAGTGAAGAACTTTTGAATGTGTTGCTACTGTCTCTTGAGGTGTTTTTTTGTTTGTTTGTTTGTTTCCTGCTGCTCTTTGCCCAGCCTCTTCCTCCCTGTTTCTGAGGTCTCCAATCACATCATATGCACATATAACACTCCTGAATCCCACTATGGCATATGTGCAATCTCAAAACCAGTGGAGCGAGAAGTACCTGTTTGCATAGCCTGTTTGTGCTGCTGTGCCCTAGAGAGAATAAGATGAGTACATGGGCCTGCCCGTCGCTGGGTGGGTCCTGGGGCCCTTGGTCTCACTCACTCCACTACCCTTGGTACTGGAGTTTACAGATCTGTGCTTGTCCTGTGACCTGGCCCCACAGGCCAGCCAACAACTCTTGTTGCTTAACAGAGGATAGTCTGTTTCAAAGCTGGTAGCAAAAGTGGCCATTTGGACCTGAGAAATAGTATGTCTGGGCCCTGTGTATTGCTTTCCTAAGGGATTTTCAAGGGCAGTTTTGAAAATAAGTACTTTCTGCCTTAAGAGTTCACTTTAGAATTTTAGCAAGGTCACTGAACCTCGCTGATCTTTTTTTGCCTCCGTCTGTAGCACTGATTTATAATTGAATTTTTATTTTTGAAAGGCTGTTACTTTCTCATGTATGTGTATACATTCTATGTATGTATGCCCATGGGTGAATATGGACACTCAGTGGAAAGTCCCATGTATGAGTGTTATTATTCTCTGTTCCTCTCCTCCACACAGGTAACCACATTTGTTACTTAGGTATCTTTTCATGGTGTATCTACTCAAATACTAAAAAAAGCCAAATATATTTTCTTATTTCCAGTTTCTCATATAAAAGGTAGCATACTAAAACACCACTTTTTAAAACTTAACAGTATCTTTTGGAAATCTTTCCATATCAGTATTAGAGTGCTCCCTCGTTCTTTTTTTTTTAATTTTTTTTTTCAACGTTTATTTATTTTTGGGACAGAGAGAGACAGAGCATGAACGGGGGAGGGGCAGAGAGAGAGGGAGACACAGAATCGGAAACAGGGTCCAGGCTCTGAGCCATCAGCCCAGAGCCTGACGCGGGGCTCGAACTCCCGGACCGCGAGATGGTGACCTGGCTGAAGTCGGACGCTTAACCGACTGCGCCCCCCAGGCGCCCCCCTCGTTCTTTTTTTATAGTCCTAGTTTTCTAGCCAGTTCTGTATCAAAGGGCATTTTATTTGGACTACTTCTCTGCTTTTTGGTTTTTCGTTTATTTTGCTTTTTAAAGCTAATGCATTCCCTGAAAGACCTTTCTTCGACTCTCATGATTTCAACTCTGCAGCCACACCCACCACCTTAAGTATTTTCATGTTCTTTCTGTTTGCTCAGTGTTTATTTCCTTCACTAATTGAAATTACTTCACTGATACATTTACATATTTATTATGTCCCTCTCTCCCATAATCACCTCCTCGAGCACCAGAATATCCTGGCACCTAGTAAAGACTTAATAAGCACATGGTCAGTGAATGAATAACCCCATCCCAGTTTTATCTGCATTTCCTGAACCTTTATACCAGGAAATATATACAAGATTTCTATTTGATGTTTTTAGCTCTTTATGAATGACTACGTTGTGTATTTGCAACAAGATTGTGTAGTACTGGGGAACTGGCCTCATATCCTCAACATATGCTTCAGCTGGGCATCGACTGACTATGTGTAAATACCTGTGTGAATGTCTTTGTGTATGTGGTTCTCAGACTGGAATTTGAGAACTATTTTACCCCTTTCTTTTCTTCCACAACTATTTGGTTCTCTATGACAGAACTCCCTTTTATGAGGAAACTATACATTTCTTCCTTCTTTCCTTCCTCCCTCCCTTCTTCCCATGCATCCATTCTTCCATTCAGTGATTTGGTGCCTAATAATGTGCCAGGCACAAGGAATATATATAATGAACACTAGATAAAATCCTGCCTTCCTGGAGTTCACATTTTGGTAGGGAATCTAGATTTTTTTTTAATGTTTATTTATTTAAAAAAAATAATGTTTATTTTTGAGAAAGGGAGACAGAGTGTGAGCAGGGGAGAGGCAGAGAGGGAGAGAGACAGAATCAGAAGCAGGCTCCACGCTCTGAGTTGTCAGCACAGAGCCCGACATGGGGCTTGAACTCATGAACTGTGAGATCATGACCTGAGGTGAAGTTGGACACTTAACCAACTGAGCCACCCAGGTGCCTGGGAATCTAGATTTTAAGTAAATAATTAAGCGAGTAATTTACTGACTACATTTGCAAAACTTGCATTCCTTTATGTTCTTTTTTTTCTCTGACTCAGCCATATCTGGGACCATTAATTGGAAGTTATCTCTGAGCTAGTGAAATGGTGGATACAGATGTGTGTTCCTGACCAGCTTGTGCAAATTAACACATAAATGAGTATATAAATAAATAAATGCCTATATAAATGCACTAATATGTTGATGTTTTTAGCATCAGGAGCTTGATTGGAACTGGAACTTGTTTTAATCTGTAAACAAAGAACATGGCTTGATTCTTGAGGTGTAATGACATCTTTCATTAGAGTCTGTCTGCTACTTCCATCATGTGAAGTTCTTGGGGGGTCTCAGACTGCCAGTTGTTGTGTCCACTGCCCCTCACTGAGGTGGACCGTTTGTCTCCTGGCGTTTGGTGATTCTGGGTTGTGAGCAGTCCTCTTCAGCCGACCTTATCTGTGGGACTTTTGTTCAACCTGGACTGAAGGCAGCAGGTCTTTTCAGAGGTTTTTGGATTTGCTTTTGCTATGTCTCCTGGGGTCGTAAGTCTGGAAGCACTTTGTATGTTCATTTCTCCTCGTGAAGATTCCCAAACCATTCAGAGAGGAGGAATTGTTACTCCAGATCAGCTTGAGGGTGGCTCCATGCTTTTAAAGTCTCAGGAGATATTTTGTATCCTAGCCAGAGCCCAGGGCAGAAAAAGGGACAAGCTTCCATGCTGTCTCTCATGCTGGTTGACAGACGTTTTCTAGTTCACCTTTTCACTGGAGGGATATCCCTTTGTAGGTCCTGGATTTGTGGCTCCCTGCCTCAGATAGCTCAACACTTTGTTTGGCTGTCCATATATAGGCTTTAAAATCTTCAAACTGTTTGCTACCAGTATATTATGAAATAGGTACAGAGATGGAGAATGAACATTTAGACACATATAGCAGTTTGATGTTTGCATGTATCTCAAAGTGGGACCAAGGGGCTCCTATTTAGTAATTTTTCCCCCCCGCTTTTGATTCCATTCATGGCCCGGACTACAGGAGTAAATGTCCTATCCCAGGGCAGTTGTGCCTCACTCACAGTCTGACATCTCTGGCTCTTAGTTTCCTTCTCACCTTGGGGCCCTGGGGATTGTCCTTAACTTTCTTGCAAACTCAGCTCTATATTTAGAAGGATGTTTGTTATATGTCACCTGGCATTCCTGAGTGTTCTCTTTTAGGAGCGTTTTTTTTTTTTTTTTTAATTTTTTTTTTCAACGTTTATTTATTTTTGGGACAGATAGTGACAGAGCATGAACAGGGGAGGGGCAGAGAGAGAGGGAGACACAGAATCGGAAACAGGCTAGAGCCCGACGCGGGGCTCGAACTCACGGACCGTGAGATCGTGACCTGGCTGAAGTCGGACGCTTAACCGACTGCGCCACCCAGGCGCCCCTTTTAGGAGCGTTTTTAAGTGCTATCATATAACCTCCCTAGAAAGAGAAGTGCTCTTTGGTTTTTATATTGGCTTTTAAAATCATTTTAACATAGAGCTGTTTTCCCCAAAGGAGCTTGAGCAGTCAGCTAAAGAGCAAGACAAAGAGTCAGAGAAGCAGGTTCTGCTCCAGGAAGTGGAGAATCACAAGAAGCAGATGCTCAGGTAGGTGGGGCCTGTGCTGGGTCACTTGCTCTGTGGGAGGCTTGTGCAGAGCTTTGCCTAAATAAACCTGGCTTCATGATTTAAATGTGTCATTTATACACAGACTGTCCTCTCAAAGCAGGGGCAGGTAGGGGCTATCGGTAGGTCAAATTGTGTATAGTTACAAAAGCGCATTTAACCATATGCTATATTTTATATTTTTAACACAAACCCAAAAAATGGTTGCTCATGTAATACAAGGTCCTTTTTCTTTAAGGATAATTGATACCAGAAAAAGCCCGCTGAAAATGAACCTACTTAAGATGAAACAAAATTTAGAAAGTTTTAAATGGGACCTTATCTTAAAAAATGAAACCAAAAAGATGTAACTAAGGTGATGTTATGTTAAATAACTTGGAGATGATCGTTATAACTCATGTGCTAACCTTTAATTATATTACTGAGGTATGTGCTCTTTCTTGGTATTGAGTTGGGGGACTGTCCAACAAAATTGTCTGATGGCATGAAACCGTACCTGTCCCTTCACATTTGATCTTGGTACCATATCATACAGAGGATTATTGTTGCAAAAATATCGGAGGGCTCCATCATCTGTCCCAGTCCTCTGGTAGCCAGGTCATTCTCTTGAAGCCCCTGCTGGTCATCGCCCTCCTAGGTGTTCTCTTCCTCCTTGTAATTGCTCTAACTCTGCCAGATCTGTATTTGTCTGTGGTTTTGCTTCTGATTTGGGTGATGATCCAGCATTATCCTTGCTGAGAGCAGCTATGTTTATAATACCCAGCAATCAGGAGAAGACTGTCTGACAAAGATGTGGGCGTGGTAGAGACTAGTGTAAGCAGGGAGGGATGTGTGCGTGGTGACCGGTGTTTAAGTGCTTGGCTCAGTAGTATCACTGTGTCATGATGGCATTTGCTTCCCTTGGCCACCAAGGATGCCCAGGTTGTAAACACTGAGTAAAGAGGACCCTTGTATAAAGTATAGTAAATTACACGAGGTGAAACAGGCTCAGCACGGGTCTGAGAATGGCCATCCATGATGTGGAGTTACAGGTAGGGAGAGCAAGCAGTAAATGAATACTTTGGCAAGCCGTGTTGAGACAGCAGTTGTGCTTGCCCGCGTTATTGTGCTTATCACACCGGCCAACAAATCCTTTGTTTGCTTGTCTTTCTCCCCAAGAAATGTGAGCCGCTTGAGGGCGGCCACTATGGCTCACTCATCTCTGTGTCACAGGGTCGAGCAGAGCTCCCTTGCCCACAGTTTGAAAATGTAATTGATTCTTTTTAAATATCAGGTGTGAAATGGCATAGCAGGTGCTGTTCAGGTGACAGAGAACTTGTTTTAATGTTTTAAGCACAGAGGTGCTATTAGAAAAACACCCTCTCAGTTCATGTGCCCCGTGCTTGACTTTGTAAATATCTCAGGGGTTAGCAAAACTGACGTGATCCAGCTGCCTAAGAGTTCCAGTGCTTGAGTTTGATTCTCTGAGGGGCCCAATTAACATTTTTATAGTCCATCAACAAAGGTTACACTGCTAACCCCAGGGAGCTGTTCACCAAATTTGAGTTGTCTCTCACAAGGGGGATCAGGTAAAGAATGTAAATAAATCGTGTCAAACTGGGCTCTGCTAATACACTGTGTTTGTATTGTTCATGATCGGTCTGGGTGTGTAAAAGACAGCACATCTTAAAGAAATATCGAGCAAACCCTAAGTGCTGAATCACTATATTGTTCACCTGAAACTAATATTACACTGTATGTTAACTGGAATTTAAACAAAGCTTGGAAAAGAAATAATGGGGAAAACGGTCTTTCTATGATTTTTCTACTTTTTATAACACATATTAATTGGCTAATGGGCCAGAAACTGTTGTTCTAATTACTGGTGATCCAAAGATGAGTGAGACATGGTTCTCAAGGAATGGAACTAACCAGTACACAAGACAGAGCCTTGAAGTGTTATAGATGTGACTTGACAGAACAGGGCCTTGTATGTCCAAGGTGGATTTGAACTCTGAAACCATTGCTGGCTGTAAACACAGAAGTGCCGTGGCCAAACTGCTCCCTCTGGCTGCCCTGGAAGGAAAGGGACAGCTATGGGCAGTAGGGCAGTAGGGCAGTAGGGGAACATCTTGCAGGCAGCCTCCAGGGTCCAAACCAGAGGTGTTGGAGCCTTAGCTGGGGCAGCTGCTGGGGCAGCCAAGAGGGAGAAATGTCGGGAGGTAGAGATGGGCTCTGTGGGCCAGGCCTTCCCCATCACTCACTTGCGGTGACTTGATCTGACTGACAGAAACTCATGCGAGACCCTTCTGATTCCAGCAATCAGACCTCATGGAGGAAGGCTAATCTCACTTGCAAAATTGCTATCGACAATCTAGAGAAAGCAGAACTTCTCCAGGGAGGAGACCTCTTAAGGCAAAGGTATCTTTCTTTTTGTCTTTCTGGGCCCTGATAATGGAATTGACCAGGTGCAAAACCCACTGTAGGCAGCCCCTTCTTGTTTTCAATGTAAAACTGGTACTTAATTTTATTATATAAGTAGTATTTTTTAAAGTAGGAAAGAAATATATGCTTACTTGTAATAAACTGATAAAGAAAAATATTAATTATAAAATGAGAATAAGCTGTAATCGTGTTACAAATGTTGTGATGTATTGTCTCCTCCCATTATTTTTTTTACAAAGTCAAAAATCGTACTATATATAAAATTTAGTATCTTGCTCGTCTTCACATTGTATAACACAAAGACTTGCTTGTTGTTTTAGAAAACTCTTTAAACGAAGTTTTAAGAGTCCGTAGTATTCTCTTGTATTAACTAATCCCCTGTTCGCATGTGTTTACATTTCTAGTTTGTCAGTATTATAAATAATACACAAGGGCACGTCTTAGGACATAAGGCTTTGTCCACATTTTGGATATTTCCTTTGGAGAGATTCCCAGGGATGAGATTATTGGGCAAAAGGCACGAACATTTCTAAGGGTCCTGATACCTGTTGCCGAATTGCTCTCACAGAAGGGTAGCAGTCTTCAGCACATCCTTGGTGGCATTGACTGCGATTATTGATATTTAAGTATATATGGTATCTTGATAAATAAAAAAAATGGGATCTCATTTGAAAATGGGGTTTTCTCGCAGTCAGGCTTTTGTTGACATTCCTCCTCCCACTCTGGATTTTTAGGAAAACCACCAAAGAGAGCCTGGCCCAGACGTCCAGTTCCATTACGGAGAGCCTCATGGGGATCAGCAGGATGATGTCCCAGCAGGTTCAGCAGAGCGAGGAAGCCATGCAGACGCTAGGTAAAGCCAGACCTGGAGTTAGAAGCTTCTCCCAGAGACACCAGCTCCAGAGCCTTTGCCTTGGCACCTGCCACCAGGCTCTTCCACCTCTGCCCCCCACCCTAGTCCCGACGCTTGCTGACATGGGTGGCTTCTCACTTCTTCGACAGCGTGGTCTTGCCCAGAGTGGGATGTGTTGCTCTTACTTCTCTTTTTGGTTTTCATGGTTGTACTAGAAGATCTGCACACCACTGATAAAATGTTTCCCCAGCAGAAGCACTTCCAGGGTCTCATGTGAAAGGCAGAGATCTCCAGGCCTTCTTCTGGAGAGAGTGGGTCCCAGCAGGGCCGGGGGAGGGGCCTGGGAGTCTGTATTTTTTTATCTGGCATTCTGTGGACCCATGTGGCCAGGCAGGCTTGGGAATCACTGCCTAGGGAGATGTTTAGTGTATCGGCTGCCGACGAGGCTGCTAGGTCCTCGGCTTACAATTATACCCCCCAGTGTTATTTTCACTGTGAACTGCTTTTAAAAGATACAGTCAAAGGCCATAGAAGAAGCTGCTGGAGCATCTGGTTCTCTCCCAGCAGCTTTCCCATAGTGCCTCTCTTGTAATGCAGAAGAGAATTGGCCCTCTTCAGGGTCTTCCATACAGGAAAACAGAAGAGGAGAGTTTACACTTTGAAACACTTTTGGCAGATTTCACAAAGAGACAGTAGAGAGCATGGTGCAGAGGTCCAACGGACCCGTTCCCCCAGCTTCAGCAGCTGTCTGCTCATGGCCAGTCTTGTTTCGGCTCCACCCTTCCGTGCCCTCATCTGGATTATTTTGAAGCAAATCACAGACATCATCTATAAATATCTCAGTGTGTCTCTCTGAAAGAGGCTCGTGAAACAAAAAACAAACAAAACCAGAGCACGATACCATTATCACCCCTAAACAGTATCTGTCATTTGGAGCCACTTTTTTTTTCAGTGCACTCTTCAAACAGGCAGCAAAGCACAAGGAAAGCAAGCAGCTTGTCCCCAAGGTCAGTCCCTCTGTTTGAAACGTATCTGGGCATTTAGGCTCAGAACCAGCCGGTCACCTCCTCTACATGTGTGCTGGGGGTGGGGCTCAAGCCTTGGTAGAGGCCTTGGAGAACATGCCAAAGGGGGGGCCGCCTGGCCTTGTTAGTTGAGGGCTTTTCTGCTTTGATGCAGGTGACGGACTGCGCATGCACATACCGGAAACAGATAATGTAGTTAAATGGTGAGAAGGGTACAGAGATGCTGATGGCCTCTGGGGTTTTCAGGGCTGTTCTTGGGGCCCATTCTTTCCTACCAGGAGAGAAGCTGTTGAAGAAAAAAGAATCCAATACTTTTAATTTTTTTTTTTAATGTATTTATTTTTGAGAGAGAAAGCACATGCTCGAGAGCGAGTTGGGGAGGGGGCAGAGAGAGAGGGAGACACAGAATCTGAGGCAGGCTCTGGGCTCTGAGCTGTCAGCACAGAGCCCAGTGTGGGACATGAACTCACGGACTACCAGATCATTACTTGAACCGAAGTCAGATGCTTAACCGACTGAGCCACCCAGATGCCCCAAAAGAATGCAATTGTTAATCCTTTCCTTGTAGCTCAGAAAGTCAGCCTGATTTAAAAGCCTGTTAGGACTACAGTTTTGTTTTGTTTTTTGTTTTGTTTTGTTTTGTTTTGTTTAAAGCATATTAGGGATATAATGGAATTTGCTGAAATTGAGTGGGGTAGTAGTGTGAGGACAAGAGTGCCAGGGAGTTAGCAGTTTAGGGTATGGGTGATGGGCACAGGGCATTTCGTGATACTATTCTGTCTACTTTGGCAATGCTTTAAAATCCTCTATGATTTTTAAAAAGAAAGGCCTACTAGCTTTTTTTCTGAACAAGCTCTTACTTAGGTTTTTGGAATGGCAGCAGGCATAGAGAAAGAGGACCAAGAGGGATTTTTGACATCTGAGTGTTTTCACCCCTCATTTGCCTGTATATAAATGCTTCTCTGTTTCCTCTGGTAATTTCTTTTACTTACTTATTAACTTTTAATTTTGTGAGAAGGTAACATATATTACATGATTAAGGAGGAATCTCTAGGCCAGCATTGTCCAACAGAAACACAATGTGAGCCACGTATGTAACTTTAAATTTTCCAGTAGGCACATTAAAAAGGTAAAAAGAAACCTTTGAATGTATTTAACCCATTACATATAAAATATTACCATTTCACTCTGCAATTAATATGAAAAATTGTTGATACTTTACCTTCTTTTTTTTTTTTTTTTTTTTCATGCTAAGTCTTTGAAACCGTGTGTGTTTGACACTTAGGGACGTCTCCATTTGGTTTAGCCACATTTCACATGCTCATGTGCTGCATACGTCCAGGGGCTGCCGTGTTGGGCTGCCTCGTAGACACCAGGTCTACTCCCCAAGGGCAACCACTGTTACCACTTTCTTTTACATCCTCCTGAGGTCTTCCAAGCATGTCTAGCACAAGCAGATTAAATACTGTTTATACTCCTCTCTCTTCCATAAGTGGAAATTTTCACATACGCTCTTTCACACCTCATTTTAACAGCATATTTTATTCTGTGGATGTTTTGATGATGCCTTGCTAGGCTTTGTGGGAGAATCTTGCCACGTATACTCAAGTGTCAGGCCCAGATACCCATACTCAGAAGTAAATTTGACTCCTGGATACAATGAGCCTTCAGGGACATGTACCTCCCCTTAGATTTCATACAGTGGCCAGAGCACAGGTGCGTCATCTTTAAAGCTACAGCAGTGTCTCAGGACTGAAGGACTGGTATGTGTGTGTGAGGGCTTGTGGCAAGGCCCAGCCCAACTTCTTGTGATCCCACAAAGAGCAGATCTGACTGTCAGGGGTGTGGGCGGGGTGCACCTTGGACAGTCTTGGTGACTCCCAGCTTCTTTTTAAAATTTTTCTTAATGTTTTTATTTATTTTGAGACAGAGAGGGACAGAGCATGAACAGGGGAGGGGCAGAGAGAGAGGGAGACACAGAATCCGAAGCGGGCTCCAGGCTCTGAGCCATCAGCACAGAGCCCGATGCGGGGCTCGAACTCCCGAACCGCGAGATCGTGACCTGGGCCGAAGTCGGACGCTCAACCGACTGAGCCACCCAGGCGCCCCCCAGCTTCTGCCCCCGTACCGTACATTGCCTGGCCACAGTCACCCAAGTTCGTTTTGGGACTGGTGGTTCTCAACACCTCCCTGCTTCAGAAAACTGAAGTTGGTGGTCAGGAAAGGAACTCGCTTCTGCTTTTTTCCCTGGTGATGTTCATGTTGGAGAACACCTAGTTATGGCCCCGTGACATTGTATATAAAGCCACATCGCTCTAAGCTGGATGAGACCTAGAGAAGTGCTTTCCTTGTAATATCCTTATTCTTTGCTCCTCTGGATTGTCTCTGCTCACATCTTTGCTTTTGGCTCAAGGGAACTTGCTATAGACTGCAGTGTTATTTAGTGGTAACCCAGCCAGCAGAGCAAAGTCTTTGGTTTTGGTGCTCTACAGTCTCTGAGTCAGGCTTCCTCCCTCTTTTGTTTCAGCCAATTCTTCCCGGACTATCCTGGATGCAAATGAAGAGTTTAAGTCCATGTCAGGGACCATCCAGTTGGGACGGAAGCTTATCACAAAATATAATCGCCGAGAGCTGACGGACAAACTTCTCATTTTCCTTGCCCTGGCCCTTTTCCTCGCTACGGTCCTCTATATTATAAAAAAGCGGCTTTTTCCATTTTTGTAAGATAGGGAATTACCAGCTTTTGCCCTTTAAAGTCCGGTGTCAAGATCTGGCCATGCTACCAAGCTCTGGTAAACCAGTCCATGCCTCCACGGTCTGCTCCAGTTGGTCTACGGGTTGGATGGAGGCACAGAGTTCCCCAGGTTCCTGCAGGTGGCTGGCTTGCAAAGGGCAAGCAGAGCAAGGTGTCATTGAGACACCTACAGGAACACAGGGACTCCACGAGCCATTGCAACAGTGCTTATGGCTGTCACATGGGGCATTCAGAGGCCAGCCTTCAGGCTTTGATCCTCCTTTCTCTCCTTCTCCTGCTGTGGCCTTAGTGCCAGATCTGGTAGAAGGAAGAGAAAAGTGGGGGGGAAGGAGGATAAGGAAAACTCACGTCCATTTCTTGAAT